>NW_010428369.1:0-30773 GCF_000710305.1 Buceros rhinoceros silvestris | reverse complement strand
CGTAGAAAATAGGAAAAAGGTAACAGCTGATAGTGTTCAACTTTGCTTCTCTGAATTTAAAAAAAATTTGGAATTGATAGGAAAATCTTATTCTAAACAGGAAAAAAATATCATCAGTTGTATGGAGTTGTTTCCAGTCGGGTTACTCTCTAAGTGCTTTACGTTTCAAAAAATATTCCATAAAATTAAATTGATTTTTTTATTGTATGTCTGCATATATATAAGCACATATGTGTAAAAATGCATTTATATATATAACGTATGTATAGAAAAACTTGTTAATTCTGAAGGTGTGAGAGGTATACTTACAGGAAGGTACATCTCATGAAAGCGGATGCATTGCAAAGACTGGAACACGTCAGCCTCCTTCCTATGTGTGCATTTCTAGTGTGCTTTCCACTACAGGACTGGTAATCTTCCGTTTCAAAAACGACTAGTTATTTTGTGTGTGCTGTTGAAGAAACCTTTAAAGGCGCCTGACTGTAGAAGTGAATGCACTAAGCACTTGCAGAAAACCAGACAAACCTTTTCCATCTCTCCTACATTGCTCATTCAAAGTTCCTATTTTCAAAGTCCTATTCAGGTTTGACAAAGTTAGGCCTAAGTATCAGCCCTAACATGGATCGTCTAATTTTGCAAATAACAGGAATTAACTACAGACTTTCCGACCCTTCACCGTAGTTCAGGGGTAAATGCTTTGCTTTCATAATTAAATACCTTTAAATACTGTCTGCCTTAACTCTGAACATTCTGCTCTCTTTGTTTCAGCTCAGTTTTTTTATTGCTGGTCTACTGGTTAGCTTTCTCTTTCACGGGCACCCCCTTGCCGTGGGGAAGGAGCTTGCGTGCCCTTGTGAGGTTGAGAGCTGTGCTGGGGGTGACATGTGCCTCCGGTGGGGTCTCCCAAGCCAGACAGGTCTCAACTGAAGGGTCAGACACAGTGTGTCCACGGGCAGGATGGGCTCACTAGCCTTCGGGCAGCCATCCTAGGAGAAGGACAACTCTGACTCCAAACCCGGGCAGATGGAGCTCGTTTAGCCTTGTAAGGCATCCATCATCTAAGAGAAGGACACTCTAACCAAACCTATGACCCGAGGACTTCACTGTCACCGTCCAAGCTCGCTAGGCCCTGGCAGATGAACCTCAGGTGTAAAGGGTGGAGCCAGTTCCGCGCACGCTGCACCTCACCTAAAAAATCCACCGCACAAACCCGAAGGGTGCACTCATCGCTTGCAGTGAGCGTGGGAAAACCCTTCCCAGATCTTCGTTCGCAAAGCCAAGCCATGATGATGATGACTGGTTAGGTTTAAAATATGTAAACAGATATATTTTAACACATGTTGTTTTCATACTTTTATTCACATAAGGTATTTCCATATTTGTCTGCCGTTACAAAACTGTAGATTCATCCATTTATGAAGCATTTTAAATTCAAGTATAATAGAATTAACTTTGTATTAGGGCTAAAGAATGAACAGAGTGGAATTCTAGAAATTACTGTATTTTATGACAAAATTTTGATGGTTACTGTCAATTGAGACAGACATGGGTAGCGCTTACTTTAAGTGTTTTAATTTGCATTTCTGAAGATGTTTTATGTTCACAAGCGCATATAAAAGATGTGCCTGTTCTCTGTTGAGAACTGCCAAATCAGTAATCCTTCTTTTTTTTGAGCCAAAAAGTCATAAGCAAATCAGACCAGATATAGGAAACACCATCCTGTTCATTTTACATGATAGGTTTCAGAAATAAAACTGGCAAATGAAGTGAATTTCATAATGTGAATGGCAATAAAATATTTACTGTTATGCAAAAGCTATTGCAAGACTGTGATACAGAAGTACTTAAAAATAGACAGATTTCCGTTGACAAGTAGGTTATTCAGGCATGTGCTCAAATATAGTAGCTGCATTCATTAGACAAACATTTCTACTAATCCCTCAGCTACACTAAGAAAAGAATAATCCTTTCTAGGCTGAATGTAGTAGCAGAGGGTTCTTTTTTTAACTGTTGATGTCCCTCAAAGACCAAGGTCTAGTCTTTATTAGTGACTGTATTTGGGTTTCAGTGAATGAGCTGAATGTTGATAACTCTCGGCAGCGTGTTAAGTTAGAATTCCTTACTGAAAATGGAGATACCCTTACTCTTAGGAGCAGCTTAAAATATATACTGTGTATTACGCAGATTTCTTTCTGTTCTTTAAACAAACAAAACCCCCAAAGAACAGCAGCAATCTTGGGCTTTTTGTTTTGTTTTACTGGTTTTATAGCATTTGCCCTTTTGCTCGCTCACTTTCACACTTCTGATTTCATTGTTAAGGCAAGAAAAGTAAGTTTATGGATTTAGGCTGGCTTCACTGAGCAAAGCAAGGATGCCAGGCAGGGACGAGACAAGCAAGTCTCTGTCCTTCTCTGCTGGGGTAGATAAAACACCTATCACAAATTTAATCCACTAATACTGATCTAAACCCAAATGGGGTTTCTGCAAGAGCAGGGTGGTTTGAGATCAGAAATCTCTGATAATTAACTCTGCTTTCTGTATAGAATTATTTTCCAAGTTGACCTGAGAATTAAAGTCCACTTTACTCTGACCTGAATGTTTTCTCAGAACACACCAAGAACCTTTTAATCGCCAGTGATGTCACATATCCCTTTTCCTTTTTTTTTCCTATTTATTTTAAACCTCATTGCCCTGTGAGTCAACTACAACAGTCCTTAGCCAAAAGTCAGTGTAACGAACAAGGCAAAGGAATACCAGCCAAGAGACATACAATGGAAAACCAGGATTAACAGCATGAAAACCTTCACAACTGTAAGTTAGCTTTTTAATGACATCACTGCTGAAGTGAAGCAGATAAATTTTGCAAGTCACATTTAGAAGTTAACCCTTACAATTCAGGTCTTTTTCACTGTCTCTCTAAATGAGCATAATATTCTTTCTGTGTTAAGTGCAAGCATTCCATTCACTTCCAAGCCTCTTGTCTTCCTTAATTTTCAGTTTCTGCTTGCCAAAATGGTGATTCTGCTGGCATGGAAACCACATTTGCATTTCCCTCTCCATCTTCTCTGGCATGGAGTTGGCTTGCCCATCTTTTATGTGATCTCTCAGCAATCTGGCAGTTTTGTGACCTTTGGTCCCTGGAAAACCACCCCTGATTTTTGTAGTTCTTTTTGTGCTTCTGCTCCATGGCAATTTCATTTGTTCCTTTTCAGTAGTAGTGCCCCTTCCTCCCCTCCTTGTAATCTCTCTTCCCCACTTAACTTTAAGGGTGTGTCTGTGACTTCTTGGTAGGAAAGATGCTAGGAAAGACCTGAAGGTTGCAATTAGTGTAGAGAGCAGCTAGCAGCAACATAAATATAATTTGTTGTGAGATGAGACTTATTTGAAGGAGTGGAAAAAGGGAGTTTTTCCCTCTGCCTTGACTGAGCCCTTTATGTTTAAAGAAGGTTAAAGAGCACCGTAATCCTTTGCCAGAAAAACAAGATTGTGAAGGGAGATCAGCAGCCCAGAGACGGTGATGATGGTCCCTGTGCAACAGCCAAGACAAGGAGAAAAAGATTAGCACTGTTGATCAGGCAGGAAGGCACAAGTCTTTCCTTGAGCAGAGGACTGAGCAGTAAATAACCAGAACAAACTACTGTGTTGCCGGAGAGAGATGGCAGAGCAACCAGAAGTAACAGATGCAGCTGGAGAGCAGAAGTAAGTCTGCTTGGCAGTAGCCCAAAATTAAAAGAACCAGGCTTTAGGCACCAACATCAATGTACTGTAGGGCTTTTAAGAGCCCATGTAGTCTGAGGGATTGTGTCTCTTCAGAAGGCTCTAGTCATATCTACAACGTTTTATTTGTTTTATTCAATGTGGTCCATCTTGCATGGCTCGGGTTTTGCTGTTGCCAGTGCTTTCACCTCCTATTTTTAGAGTCTTGTAATTTGACTGTAAATTCTATGCAGTCCTAAACCAGGCGTAGTAACCATTGCCTCAACAAGTCTACATTTTCTGTTTGCAAGTGAAAATCAGGCAAGTAGTTCATAAGCTTGGCAAGCTACTGAACCAGATGATTTCTGTAATCTGTAACTGCAAAACTAATTTACAGTCATGCTAAGCAGAGGGCTTTTTGTAGCTGAAATATGTCTTGCATTTGATCTGTACTCCGCAAGGGCTTTTGCTGCTGTAGTAATCCCTAAGAAAGGTGATAGATGAGCAAAGCAAGTTCAAAAGAATTGATGTAAAATAATTTAGGCAGTTTCAAATAGAACTTAAATTGAGTCCTGTATAAATTAAGGGGTGTGGGGGGGAATGGCCTATGGAAACAATTTAACCAGCGAGGTCCATAAAATGGAATGAAACAGTGATAGTACTAAGAACTCAGTGTTGAGACATCATTCAGAGATGGCACAGGCAGCAAGATACTTCTGTCTGCACGTGCTGTTTTACTGCAGAAACAGTTGTCAAATATGATTCAGATGGTGAGATGTTCCTAATCAGAACTATAGCAAACTTTTGGCAAACTATTAATCAGGAGGATTGACACTGAGGTCAGCAGGATTTTTCCAAGTTTCCTGAACATCTTGGAGAAAGATTCAATCTCCTGAGGTTAAGCCTTTGCTTATCCTGTTCCGATAGCATCCTGTGTCTATTAAACCCCTATGAGTGCCTCGCTCCCTTGGACAATACCAAGAGGTTTGTGCTGTGATTGCATGACACCAACTACCTAACTTAATGCAGATGTTGCAGACCACTGTTACGTATACACGTGCAAGGACACGTGAATACGCACACACGCTTTAGTGGCCCTCTCTCCACCTCAAGACAAAGCAAAGTACTTTGTGATGTTCTGCTGCACAAGATGATATGTCTGGGACTGTGTGTCGGTGTTTTATCCATCCTGCACGTGAATACTCCCACCTGTAACTGCAGCGCTTGAGTGCCTGCTGCATAACGTAACTGACTGTAACCTAGTCTCTTGCAGGTATCACGGGATCTTTGGATTTCTGCCCTTTCGAGCATTCTGCCTGAGCCAAAATTTCAGAGTTAATGCTTAAGTTTTTACAGTTTCCATGAGATTTAACTGAGTGAAAGAGATGTCAGTTTTGTGAATGTCACTCTTACCATGGTTGGTTGGTTTTTAAGAGGAAAGGTTTGCTTTTTTTTTTTTTTCTAAAAAGCAGTTGAACCCTACGTTGTTTTGCTGGCAATGCCTTCATCTGATTGGTTGGTTTGACACTGTATATGGTGGCTTGAGGAGCTGGGCCAAGGAACCTCGGAAGGAGATGAAAAATTAGTTTAAGACCATATAGATACACACATACATATATGTATAAAAATCCTTTGAGTGTATAGATCTTTTCTGGACATTTTCTCATACATTCATTCTGCACATTGCAAATGTTTGTTTTCTTTTTCACATGAGTCTACTTCCTTGTGAAAGTCTTGGTGAGGCAGTGAAGGTACCTTGCACTGACAAAAGCAAACACAACTAGGATATGTTGTCACACACTGTCTGTGTTTTGAATCACTGGAAATAAATCCAAAGGAAGACCCGATATCCTCCCCGATGTCGCTTCTTGCTGCAATGACATTTCTACAACAAAGTTCTGCATCGGTGAGAACAAACGGGGTTTGTTGTGGTTTATTATGGGAGGGCGAGGTAATGTCTGTGCAGAAAAGAAATTGCATTTGTTTTAATCATTCATGATTTGATTTATTGTCACTGAAATTTAATCTAGGGGGGTTTTCTTTTCTGTGAGAGTTCTAGTGAAAATATTGCATCAGCACTTCAGGAATGGATCAGCAGTGTTATTCTTATCTGTCAAATGCAAAGGCCATGAACTTCCCCTGAGAAACCCGGTTGAAACAGCCTTTCTACTCACTTCAGGGCTGGTAGTGTAAAGAATGCTTCCTCAACTGGGGCCCCTGCAGTGGCCCTCACAACTTGCACTGCCTGCAAGCCTCACTTGTTTGCGTATTCTTGCTGGATGCACTGGAGACAGTTACTTGTGTCTGTGTACATTTATTAGTGTGCATCCCTGCACAGTGGTAAGACAGCGTCCCTGAAAAACTAGTGACTCCTCAAACATAACGTTATCAGACCTTAAATGTGCCTTTCTGCAAGCTTTAATGTGTTTAGCCTTTGTGAATATTTCAAAACTTATTTCAAAAAATATTTAAAAATTAAAAGTAGATATTTAAGAGGAAGATATCTGAAATTAATCAGACATTTTAGACATATAAACATCCTCACAGCAGTCATGCATATATTTGACAAAACCTTAAAAATAGCTTTGTCTTTAATGCTTGGCAAAGTTACGTATGTGTGAGTGCATGCATGTTTGCGCTTTTGTTCCTTTTAAAGGCGAGTGATGCTCAATATGTCTTTATAATTTACTGTCCTGTTTACACGTGATAACATCGATGATCTCAGCACGACTCTGGAAATGATGTTTATTCATGGCAGAATGAGGACATGGGTATAAAGTTGTTTTGTAAATCTCTCTCCTAAATACTGACTGCAATGCAGCCGTGGGATGTGAGGGTTTAGGAAATTCTGTTTGGAAGATCTCAGAGCTCTGCTGTGTGCCAGGGGTTGGAAAGGATAGCGTAGCAATGCTTTGACTACAAACCTCAGTTAAGAGAGATTTGATGATTTGAGATTTGATTCTTCTGATGTTTCCTCATTTAAAAACAAAATCTAGATAGATAACAATATAGACACACTCTCCTTGTCCCTATTTGTTTTTGTTGCCCCCTAAAACAAAGTAGCAGCAAAACCTCCATGTGCTATTGTCAGAGGCATGCAAGGAACAAGATGACCACTAACCAGGCATTAGGCTTTTCCTTTGCCTTCCAGCACGTGATGCTTGGCCCAAGAATGGCATCAAGCTGTAAATGTCTGTTGACAACAGAGCACATGAACAAGCATTCTTGTATTCATTTGCTCCTTTCTTACTTGTAGCTTTTGCCACCAAATTCTGCTTTCTAAGGCCCCGTAAGAGACAGATGATGACATCCCAGATTCATACTGATCTTTCCTTCTCCCTGGACTCAGAAAGAGACCTTTACAGGAGGGAATAACAGTTTTATCTGCAATCACACCAAAGAGATCTTTAACGCCCCGCTCTCTCCAGAGGCATGGGGAGTGCCTCTGAGTAGCGAAAGTTCTGCAGCTGCTGGTTCTTTTGCTTTTTCCTTGCCTTGAGTCACTACCTCACACTTGAACCTTCCATGTTGCAACCCATTGACAGCTGTCTTGTCTTCAGGGTGCTCTTTGAGAAGCTCTGTTACCTCCCCAGGACCCTCCCTTCTCCTGCAGCACAGCTCTTCTGGAAGCAGGCTCCCTCCAGCTCCCACTGCTCCAGCATGGTCCCTTAAGAGGAACCTAGAGAGTTCACAGGCAGGGTTTGGAGAGAAAGCCCCTCAGACTTGGCTGCTCCCTGTTAACCCTTGAGTCAGCAAAGATAATTCACACAGCTCGAGGAGGGGAATGGAAATGCAGAGACTTCTGATCCTTCCTCTCGGCTTATATCAAATGAAAGGGAGACTGGAACTGTGTTTTCTCCTTACAGTATTGTGTGAGGTGTCCCTATGCATTAAGAAAGGGATAATCAGGTAATGTAAGAAAACAACCACACAAAGGCAAACATTCTCTTATGCACTCATAAAACCTTAGAAATGAAAAAATACAAGCCGTTGTTTAGCTATTGAGGACCCCTCAGTCTATTGGGAATGGTCCCTGGCCCATCCTTATGTCCAGACATGATTGTGCCCTTGTAATGCTTGGAAGAGAGTTAGTTGGTCTAAGCCAAAACCGTGCCAGAGGTCATGCTACCAAATCAGCAAGGTGGGAGACTGGTGAACCTGTGCTCAGACACTATCAGTTTTGACCAGTCTAGGCATAGCTGAAGAGAACAGTTCCTCCTCCAGAAAAGCCATAGCCTAAGGACTGCCAAATAAGCAGAGGAATAAGAACAGAAGTTTTTAGCACATAATTTTTTATGTAGAAGTTACTGTGATTTTCCGTGAGTGGGTAGAGGAGATGTGAGGTAAGGCTTTGTAAAAGGCAAAGGGCTTTGCTGGTGAGCCATTAGAGCCATAGGTTGGAGATACAGTTACACATATGGAAGATGTCCCAGAGGCGACCTTAGGGAGCTGACAAAGAGAAGCTTGTTGCCTTGCAGAACAAATAAGCTACAGAGGAAAGAAGTAGTAGATAACAGCAGTGTTGATAAGAAAACATAAGAGGACAAGATTGAATTAAGCTAGTCTTGAAGGTCCTTAGTCCCTACAAGACTGATAAGGGAGAATATTCAAACAGGAAAGGGTAAAGAGATGGGAACTGTAAAATAATCAAACTTGCTAGTGAGCAACAGCTACTAAAATTAATTACTTCTGCCTCAGTGCAAGGATTTTAATCTGCTTTCATTCAGTCAGCTACTATCTCCACCTTAACGTCACTTTTATATATTACACTTTCCTGAGAATACAACAGATGGTGAATATAACAGATGCAACTTCTATATGAAGAAGCCTCTCTCAGTTCTGCAGAACAAATACTAATGCCCAGAATATCTTTAGAGATCTATCACCATAAAAGGGTTTAGTTTCTAGGGAGAAATAGAAATCTGAAATTCATGCATGCCTGCAGTCCCTCATGAGCTATATTCCAGCTACAGATGACAGCACGGATGGAGTGGCAAGGTCATAGCAGTCGTCTTTGCAACTGAACCCATCCTGTGGCTGAATGGCAAGGGGAAGGAGTAGCTTTGTTTTCTGTAACCTTGTTTTATGGGTCCCTGGTCATGGAGCAGGACCAGGCTGTGCTAGCCATGCTGTCACCATTTCATTCAGCCTGCGCTCATCCCTACACAGAAAGGAAGAGATCTGCAATATTTGACCCTCTGGAATCCTTCCCTGGCTCCCCCCTGCCACTGGCATAAGTACTGACTGAGTTGTATGAAAGGTGTTGGGAAATAAATCCCAGCCCCTACTCTCAGCTGCATCTAGCAGAGCACTTTCAACACCATCTGGAAGAGTTCGTTTGAACTGACCTTCAGGCAAGACTTATTTTTGTGCTCTGAGTATTTTTAAGATGAGCCTGAAGAGCTCCTAAATATCTCACTGATGAAAGTGGGGGAGGACACATGGTTGTTTCCAATAGCTCTGAAGGGTCTGGAAAGTCCCTGTGTGGAGTTTTAGCCTTGAAGATAATTTTCTAAATGTAGAAAGCCTGCGCCCACAAATAATCTTTGTTGTCGAAAGACTAAGAGTGCGGGAAAGAGCCACATAGAGTGAGTTTGTGGCATGTAGAACCTACCCTGTCCAACATCACACAGCTGATTGCACAACAGTGAGAATTGCTGTACTTCAAAGCACAGACACTTGCAGGACTACAAGGAGTTTGCATGTGTTATTTGTGACCACGCATTGGGGGTGAACAGCTGTATGGGGAAATAAATTCTTGGCTTCCCACCTGGGCGGTACTTGTACCTAAACTGGAGTGGAAAGAAACACAGAGTGTAACGTGGGGATGCTACAGCGGGTTTTTGGTTAGAACAAATTCCTTGCATCTCAGCTGAGAAGTGGCAGCTCCAGGCTGGAAGCGTGACTGAGCAGCTGCTTCTCTGCCCTGGCTGTGTGCACCACAGGTCATTTGCCCTTGATCTCCATTTGGCTGGATCGGGGAGGCTGGAGAAGCTGCTCTTCACCTCTTCCCAGATGGTGTCTTTGGCGTTTCTGTGTGCTGGCCATCCGTGCCACACATCAAGAGGACACACAGGCTCATGAGTGCTGGATGTCTTCTGACAGCCTGCTCCCAGTGGGATTATGCTTGGTGCAATTGCATAAGGGAGGGCTACAAGACTGAATAGTTTGGATAGTGTCCGAGTCTGGCTAGTCTCAATGTACCCCACAAGCACTCTCTTGGCTTGTTTCTTCCTGGGGAGCAAGGACAGGGACTGAATCGGCGTTTTGTGCTGCAGGGACAGGGTACTTAAATTGTTTCTCCTCTCCGTACAATGGCAGGGGGTTAAGCTTCCTTGGAGAATAAGGAGCATAAAAATAAAGGAAAAATTTGACTACTGAACAAAGAGATAACTGGTAGTGGCTACAGCCCAATTATGTTCTCAGCGTATCCAATTAACTTTTTTCCCCTCTTGTTTTTTTCCCCCTGAAATGTTTTTAGAGTAGTCACTGCTATTCCTTGTAAGCAAGCATTTTATAAGGTGTGAAATTCCTATACCGCTGTGTTTATCATGATTCCTGACCTTGTGCCCCAGGGGAAGGGTGTAGTCAGCTTGGCATAAGCAGTCCTGTGCCAGATGCATGGTGGTTCACATTCAGCAATGTTATTTACAGAGATACTGGGGGGGAGGTGGGGGGAGGGGAGGGTGGCGTGCGGCAGGAATCAGAGGATCAAGGTCCCAGATAGCCTGGAATGTGCAGGATCAGATATCTGCGTTGGAGCACTTACCCCCTTAATTCATCTTTCCCAGGATGCCTGACTTTTACAGATCATTTATCTTCTCAACGAACATGAGCCTACATATAGGTATTTCCATTCCAGTCACGGTCCTTGTTTATGTCACTGACAGACCTCATCTCATTTGATGGCATTATTTTTACATAATGACTAAATCAGTGGAGGACCATGGAATATGCAATATACAAATTTGAAATCAGCTTAAATGTATGCATCAACAGGGTTTAAAAAGTCACTGGAGGGACTTAGAGTAATGATAATTAGAGTTTAGCTGGTGAGGGTTCTGGCGTTAATTAGCCATTTAGAATCACTGAATCATTTATCTTGGAAAAGACCCTTAAGATCACGGAGCCCAACCTAACACTACGAAGTCCAACACTAAAGCTTGTCCCCACATCTGCACATCTTTTAAATACCTCCAGGGATGGTGACTTAACCACTGAGCTACAAAGATTGATGAGGGAACATACTGGAAATTCACAAAATGGCTTGATAAACACTAATGAGAGATACGTATATATTATTTAAGAATCAGTAACTGGGATTCAAAGGACCTCAGTTAAAATCCTCTATCTAATTGTCTTCAGTAAATGTAAAACTGTGTTTAATTGGAGTGATACCAGTCAGCTCTGTCCAAGATATGGAAACTCGGTGCTGTGGCAGAGTATTATGTGAGGCAGAGAATAGTTACGGCATGCCAAGCTAGAAAAGATAAGCAGGTATTTCCTTCTTTAGAGGATGGTCATTGCCTTCCCAACATCAGTGTCTTTCCTAGCTCACCTGGTGCTCAGTTACCTCCTGCATTCCATTGTTGCTCCTGTCGTATAAACCTGGATGGAGAGAACCAAAAATTAGAGATAAGAAGCTGTGACAAGACAGATAAAGCAGGTCCTTCGGTGGCAGAATAAGTTGGAAATGGTTCCAACATCACAGAAAGTGGGGGAAGGAGGAAGCGAACTAAGTCAACTTTTAAGGTGTAAAGAGAAAGACTTAAGAGACTTAAGAAACAGACAGGGGAAAAAAAGGAGGATTTAAGCAAAACAGTAAAGGGAAAAAGATTATTGAAGTGGGCCTCAAGAAGGGTAAAGAAAATACTATTCTACAGAAGTTTTGATCTAACTACAGCAAAGAAGTGTTTTCCCATCATTCTGCTACGTGGGAACAATACAGACAAGGAATTTGTTTTGATCAACGTCTGCGTCACTGCAGCCCTTTACAAACCGTACTTTCTTTGGAAAGATGGGATGAAAAAGTAAGAAAGGAGTAAGCGCCATCATGAGAGGCATGAGAGAATAAATCCCTCAAGCAACTGCTCTGCAGAGCAGCGGATGGATCTCTGCCTTTACCAATCTACGTGTTTCACACACGGAACTGTGGCCACCTTCATCCTCCCTGTTTTCTGAGGCTTTTGAGCCAGAGCCCGGTGAGGCTTATGGTTGTTGGCCAATTGGTCTGAGGTGAACTTGGGTGGTTGTTTTTTTAAAGTCTGTAGCCGGCTTCCTGAAGCAGACCTGGAAAATGCAAACCAGTGTAAATCCACGCTAACAGACCACCAGGGAAGAGTGCTGCCGAGTCTTACTTTTTCAGCTTGATGATACTGCGGAATCCAAAAGATTCAAGTCTTTGACCCGGGCCAAAATCTCTAGGTTGTTTTTGTGAATGCTGGTGCAGGCACAGTAGCAAAAGATTTCCAGGTATTTTACGTGTGTGTGTGTGTGTATGTGTGAAACCCAGAATTTGATGGGTAGATTATTGCCGTTCTGTAGTTTGCTTTAGCGTTTGAAGAGTGTCTACTGTCAAGAATACAGCGGGATTCCTGTGACTAAATTTCTTTCTCTTCCAGAGTGAGAACTCCAGAAAGCAAAAAATTATACACACAACCCATGATTGAAAATAAAATCACTAAAGATTTTGTATGCATCTTTTCTGAACCGGCCAACTATGAAACGTCAAAATAGACTTGGTGTTTTTTAGTTGTATTTTCAAAATTCATTCTCTGATAATAAATCTTGTTTCGCATGTTTTGGCACTCAAAACCACTGCTGGAAATTTAAGACACAATATACTGCTGAAAAGAAAATTCTGAGAGGCTTGATTTTTGGTTGGTTTTCTTTTCCCTCCATGTTTTGCTAAAGATTTACTTTTTAAAAATCAGGCATTACTTGTCAAAGTAGAAAACAAGTCCAAATTGCTCATTCTTTGTTGTTTTCAGTGGTCTTGTGCCCGTGGTTTGGTTGTGGAAACATTCGCTCAACTCTCACGTGTGCTTCCTAGGTCATTATTGTATTTGTCTTCTTGTTTACAGCAATGAGACTGGGTTTTTTGTGAGTTAGGTTCACAATTTATAGTTTAACAAAGAGAAGCACTTAATGAAAAAGGAAAAAAAAAATATCCAGACTTGCACATGCCTACAGTACAGTGCTTTCTTCAAAAATCCTGGAGTAGCCATTTTGTTAAACAAGTAATTTTGTGGCAGCGGAACTAATGAAGCCTGGGTTTCTATGCTTTTTTGTCTCATGGGTGATTGACTTTCACTATCTCAGAGGATGTGAGCCCCAGGCAAAGCTTTTCCCATCGTTGGGGTGTTTATATAAGTGATTTCTCCCATGAGGCTTCTCTTATATCTTGAACTCACAACTGCAAGTTTTCTCAGAGTCAGGACTCTGATAGCATCTCTACCCATCTGTCTGTTTTCAGGAGAAGGAGGAATTCAGCTATCTCTCACAGTTCTACCAGTGTTAGAAGCTGGTTGGAAATACCAGTAAGAAATTTTTGGAATGAATACACGGGTGAACCCAAAATGAATGGTCAGGTAGGCTCCAAATTTGTAGGAAATTCTACTGGAAATAACTTGGGCATTTCAGGATGCAGTACTGCGGTGAGTATCAGAGACACTGTGTGTGCTTGAAAACACCAGTTCAAACTTCTTCCTGTAAGAGAGGGTGGATTTAATGGTTTCTTTCCTGATTTTCAAAGTTACATGCACAACAGCAGATGTTTCATATGTTTCCAAAATGGTGCTTTTCAGCTGTTGATTAGCTGTGCTGTTTAATCCAGACTACATAGATTTGCGCTTTGGAACAGAAGATTTCCATTTGAGCACTGGTAAACATTAAGCCTAATTTTTTAGTTTTCACCATTGCACACTCGTTTATAATTGTGTAGGTAATTATCTAGTCAAATACAAAGTATCCAGCATGTTTATAAGAATGCTGTTCTTCAGTGCAGTCTGCTGAAACAAATCCTAAACTTCATGTATCTATTTGAATAGTAAAGGCAAAGTCATTAAGAGATAGTCCTTGGGCAGCCCGGGCATAGCCATGCCTCCGTGAAAGTCAGTGAGGTCAGACCCTGGTGTGTATCCTTTGATGGTCTGCCTCAGTGATGCAACACAAATGTACATTTTAATGGTGCTTTTACAGTACTTGAACTCTTGGCTGCACTGAAAGGCAATTTTTCATCCCTGATGTTTTTGGAATGTGTTGAGAGCATAATACCCGTGTTTTTCATAGATCCCAGAGAGACTTCCTTCTGACTTTTCTTTTGCCCGCTCACAGCAAACCCTGCCTTGTTTGGGCGCTGAGGAACTCTTGTGAATTAGTCACCATCAGTGAGGTAAGAAGTGGAGTTTGAGTTAGCTGTCTAAGTTTTAATTAAATGAGAAACTCTGGAGTCTCCCTAGATGGATTCTTAGGTTTGGACGTTATTTCTTCTGCTTAAAGTCTGAACTGCTGGAAATTTCCGGACTTTTTTTTAAAATTACCTGTATTTTTATGAGAGTGTCCCATGAAATTTTAAAAACTATTGGGGAAATAAGTTACTAAGAGTGTCTTGAACTTTTCAGTCATCCATTTCCAGAAGCTTTAAAGAACTATCATTTCATACGTGGGGAACCTGAGGCACGGAGGGTTAGAGTGACTTGTCCCAGACCATCCAGCAAGTAAGAAACAGAACTAGAATTAGGAGCTCTGAATTCTAAGTTGTGCCAAATCCATTCACACACATGCTGCAGCCATCATGAGAGGAGGAGACATGTCACATGCTAGCAGTGAGTAGTAGAGATTTTAACCTTTGGAAAGAGTAATTATTTAACCTCTGTGGTTCACAAAGCAGAGTATCTAAAGCGTAGAAGCTGGAGATTGGCACCTTCTGCTGTTCAGACAGCTTGCACCAGTGGGCTGGCAAGGAGAAGCCTGTGTCTCTGCCCAGGTTAGGAGGGAGGCATGCCTCCACGGCTGAGTCAATCTTTACACGATTTCCTCACTCACTCAGTGGAAAAATACTTTCTTTGGGTACAGACTGATATTCTCCTGTTTTCTACACTACTCAGCTGTGGTGGTGGTTGGGCTATCAAGCTCTCATGAGAGAATTATCCTTCTTTTCCTTTCGTGCAGACACCTCATATTTCTTTAGATGCCTTCTGACCTAATGTTTTACTAGATGAGCCACCTGATGCTTAATCATAACCTAAACAAGCTTGTTTTGTCCATGTGTATCACAGTAGGAACCTGGGCAGTGTAGACCAAATTCTGAACTTCTGTCCTGGATTGTGCTGTCTTACCTGAGTAGCTGGAGGTTTCGAGCTACTTGTGCTCCCTCCATTGCCTAGAATCACAGCTTTTCAGCAGCCAGAGGATCAACAGATCTGGTATTTTTCTTGCTTCTCTCACAGGCTTCCTCAGATGTAGAGGGTGTCAAGCAGCAGCTCTACATACTCTGCTGCAAAAGGAGGAAAAACTGTGATGAGGAGAGATGAGAAACTATAGATACAGGAACTCAGTTCTGAAATATTTTTGAAATTATCCTTTTTTGCTTGTGTTCCTCAGAATCTCAGTAACACCTGTTACATAGCATGGTCGCAGCACAGGAACTGAGATGTGAACTCCAAACCAACAGCAGAGAAGGGGGAGATGTGCTTACATCTGTTTTAAAGGAAAGCAGTGTGAACGTTACACCGAAATCTTTCTGCTGAGTGTTTTAATAGTGGTGAGGAGTAAGCCTGTGTGAGGAACTCTGCCCAACAACAGCTTTTGCTTTAAAGTTATCCCATATTCCTAAAGCTGTGGACTATTCTTTTGCACTGGTAAACCGTCTTCTGTGTGTACTCAATATTTTTTTTTCCAGTAACAACCCACACTGTGGGCCAAAGGAGATCAAGATGAGTTTTTCATTTCACTCGGAGCTCTGGAATCCACCCCACTGGAACTTGTGTCTTTTGAAGTTCTAATAATTAATAGGCCTACATTTCTTAAACTGCAGGGCTCACCAGAATGTGCTTCCTGCAGAGCTGAATGAGGGTGAGGACGTTGTCTGGCCAGCGGGAGGAAAAGGATGGTGACCCTTCCCGGGAGGATTCTTGCTGTCTTTGGGCTGGTTGGAGGAGAGGATTCACCTGAGTTGGGGGTGGCCAGAAGGCTCTTGGCCCCTTTGCATGTACAGGAGGTACGTATGATGTGGTTCTCTCTTTAGAACTCTTTTTTTATCTTTTCTAAGAAGCAGACTTTTTCCCACCCCGGGGCTCTGCTTCCTGTAGAGTTGCTCCAGTTCCTTGTTAATCCAAATTTGGAAGCAGACATAAGAGAATTCTGTTGATCTAATAAAAAGCTGCAATTTCTAACAACTAGTGTGAGGGTATGACTTCTTTTTCCAGGCCCCTTCATCCCTCATGTGAAAGGAGGCTGCATGAGGCCATGTCAGTGACTGGGAGACCGTCTTCTCTGAATCAGCTCCCCAGTAAGCAGAAATGACTTGGAAATGGCAAAGGGGAGTGAATGTCCGCAGGGAAATTACACACAACATGGCCCGAAAGATGCTGAAGTGCCAAGGAATCCAACTGGCCTGTCAGTATGGCACGGTCCTTGCTGACCTTCAGTCACGTGTTGTCTCAGGGTCTGTAGTGTGACCATAACACACAGTTTATCTCATTTAGAATTTTCTCAAGCTATGATCTCAGGAAGGTTATGAAGTCCAATCCTTGTCCCAAGGAAGGACCACTTAAACCAACATCACTTGTCATAAAGATTTTTCAGATCTGTTCTTAAATACCACCCCTAATGGCCTCTCCAAACTAGCCAGTGTTGTATTTTCTTTGCTGGAGGACTCTTTTTCCCAAATTTCTCATACTGCAGATCAAGCATATTACTTCTCATCCTGTCCACACTGGACCTAGAAAACGGTTTACTCTTATCCTTTTCTTTTTGCAGCTTTACGTGCTAAAGATTGTTTTCAAGTCTCCTCTCAATCGTTTTCTCTAAACAACTCCAGTTTATTCAGTCTCTCCTTCTGCGTCAGGTTTTCTGGACCTTAGATTAGTTTCCATTGCTTTCCTCGGGGCGATCTCCACTTGGCTCCATCCATGAAGTGCAGAGTCCAGTTGGGGCAGAGCGCTTCGGCTGAGCTCTTTCCCGTGCTGAGAAGGTGAAAGCGTCTAGCCTTTCTGTATGGTTCACAGTGCTACCAACATTTGTTATTCCAGCGCTTAGGCCAACAACTACTCCTCAGTGTAAGGGTAAAGCAGAAATCTCAAGCCTATAGCCAAACATCACGTTTTGGTACACCTTCCTTCTTTCTTTCTTTTCTCTCTGCTCAGAAAGGGTGACAAGGTGTGGCTTGCCAAGGCAGACTGCCAAGAGCTGAAATTTCCTGTGCAGCTGTAGAAATAAAGAACTATTGAGCATGTCCTCACCACACCCCTTCCCTGGCTGTGCTTTGCCCTTTCGAGCTGAAGTACCCTGCTCTGCCGTCCACATGTGCAGGGAGCACATAGGGTGGCAGGTACACTCCCCATCTCTTCTCACGCCCGCTATTTTGTGCTGCAGGGCTGGAGCTCACCTCCCTTGGTGTGCTGGGCTTTTCTCCAGTATTTTAGAGACGTAAAAGCGTCTAGGTTGGACATTTTTATTTCACTGTCAAGTAAAAAGGCGCCTCATCAATTCAGGAGGACTGGGGGACACATGCCTACTCTGACATAAAGTTTGAGCCCTGCTTTTTTGCCTTTTTTTTTTTATTTAACAGAAAGGTTAAATGTTTTACATCACTGATGTCCCTGGCAGAAGAAGGGAACAGGCAGTCCTGAAAACTAACTTAAAAGCACCTTGTAGCTGTATTGTGACCAGGGCTGAAACTGTGAATGCAGGGGCTCAGTCTTTTGAGATGCTGAAGCACTCAGCTGCCTGGAGATCAACAGAAGCTGAAGTCACTAAGCACTCCTAGTAGGCTTTTACCACACAGCAGGACAAGAACCAACTGAAATCAGAAGTGACTGGCCTGGTTTCCTGCACGTATTAAAACCAGTTGTACGAGACTGACCCAGAGGGTGTAAGAAACGAAGAATTTAATCTGAAAAGCGGGGGGAGGTTCGTTACACTTGGATGTCGGTTTGGGGAGAGTAAATACAATCAGAAGTGATATTTTTCTGCTGCTGATGGTGAGGGGTTTTTATCCCCCAGCACAATCTATGCATTGCAGAATAATGTACATGCCAGATGTAACAGAGCAGGCGTTCCTAACTGTGCAGAGAAAGGCAAGGTGTATTTCCCTTCTTCGTACAGTAGGAAAAGAGCGTTTTTCCCCAGCCTGTTATAACTTAAGGAACAGCTGGATGTATTTACTCTCAAACTTTTCAATAAAATCTACCTTTCAGATGAAAATAATCATGAAAAATTTAAAGATAATTTTCAGGCAGCCGACAGAGGAAATGTTGGGGTTCTCAGCCCTGGCAAATGCTACTTCTGATAGGTTGTGCTTTCCGACAAGAAGATAAACATGCTTCAAGAAATTATTCAACACAATTAATACCTGCCTTGCAAGAGATCCGTGTTACTTCATGAGGATTGTCTCTCTACAAAGTGAGAGTAAAAGAAAAGTATTCTGTGTAGAGCAAAGGGTTTAGTGCAGATGGCGCAGGAAAGGGAAGGATAGAGAAAGAGTAGCAGCACACTTTTACCCAGCGTGGGCAGACAGCTATTGCACCCTGAACGATTTGTCATGGCCTGACTCTGTGTCCAGTTCCGTCAGTGACAAAACTCCTGTCAAATAGTACTAGGCTGTTTATATGGTTCAAAAATAAAAAACAAAAAATCTTTGTCTGAATTATGGCGTGTTTATTGACTATAGGTCAGCTTTAAAGTTTCTTTGCAACACATCCCAGTCTTGTTCAGAATCACAAAAGCCGTGGCTTGGCTATACACGATGCTTCGCAATGCCAGAGACAGCCAATCCTGTGTGATCTTAACTAATTAAAAACACAGGGAAAGTGATGGAATGATCGATAATGCTTTGTCCATGCCATAGATGCCATCAGAGGCGTTAGTTCTGTAGCAACTGGTTGAAAATACCTAATGATTGATGATGCAAATATGCCAGGATTACCTTGGGCTTCATGTAGGTGCTTAGTGTCAGCTTATGGTACCATACCGAGCCTTTGAAAAGCAGCTTTTATAACTAGCCTTTGCTTTAATGAAAACCAGAATTCTTTCAGACACTGAACAATAAAATTTTTAAGTGTTTGTTTTTCTAGCTGAATTTCTAGTGACAAAATGTTTAAGGCATATAGTACAATTGGTTTTCATCAGAAAGATGCGATGGATAATGTCAGGTTATAGAGTACATTATTCTTTATACATGACAATTTGTATCTTGTAAGTGAACAGTTTTTTAAAAAAACATAATGAGAGATATTTCAGTCAGAACAAATATTTTGTCCTATGTGTTTATGGAACCTAAGAATCTGATCTTTGTGCCTTTGTGTTTTAAATCTCTGTGGCTTGAACTTGATTTTCTAGGTTTCCATAGGACTGTCCAAATTGCTTAGCTATTCGAGCCATATTTTAAAGTTTATTTTCAGTTTTTCTAGCAGTCTATTTAGTATTTATCAGTTCCAGGAAAAATCTTGACATAGAGGCTGGGTAATTTTTCAATTTGGTGGTTTTTCAGTGTTGGGTTTTTTTCTCCTTATAGATACAGCATAATTCTAATATTGTGTAGCTTGCAGATGAAGACTTCACTTAAAAAAATTCTGAAGCACGGAATTCCAATAGCAAACCAAAGCTATAACAATGTAATGAAATAATGCAAATATTATTGTGATGAAATTACTGCATGAGATTTATGGCTTGCGTGATTAGCTATCCAACCCTTCTTAGGAGGGAGGGGTAGAGCCTAGTTGTGGGACTCCTGTGCCTGTCACAGGGCATGGCATAGAGCTGATGGGTCCTGTGTTGCAGTGCTTGGCTAAGCAGGAGGACTCCGGGGAGTGGCAGCAGTGGTTCTGGGAGTCAGAGGCAATCTTTTGCACGGAATTACCCTGCAGTCTGGGTGGCACCTGCAGGCGGTCGCTTGGTGTGCAGCCAGGTGGGATGACATGAACACTTCTGGCTTCAAATAAAAATTTAGAAATCAATCAGTCACTGTATAGAAAATAGCTTTGTGAGCAGCAGAGATACGAAGTCTAACATATGGCTTCCTGTCTTATGGGTAGAACTTTTCTAATCTACAGTGCAAATGCCATCCAAACGTGTTCCCAGAGCTGGAATACCCACAGTGATTTGCATTCACTGATGTCTCATACTGTTGTTATTTTTCATTGGAGCAGTAATAGAAGCTTCTCCTCAGTTCAGTTTAACAACCTGGTAGGAACTGAATATATTTCACATCCCTATTCCTCTTAAAATGCAAGTGAAATCGGCCATATGCTTAGAAGTTATTAAGGGAAGACACATGTCACGATTACAGATTTTCAATATCTTAGGAAAGTAGGCCAAGAATAATAATGATACCAGTTTGTTGAAAAAAATATTGAATCACATCAGGATGTTATTGCACATGAACTCTCCAGGTTTGGCAGGATCTCTCTTGGAAAATGCATCATACATTATAGGGGTTCACTGGAAAGTCAGTCGTCTGCAGATTCCTTAGTAGGACAGAACTCTGTCCTCTGCTCTCCCTCATATGAAAGCCAGGTGATGAAGAAATGTTTGCATTAATTATTTAGATTGTAGGAAGTCAAAGGGGAAATGAGTTTGGATGGTGTATCTATTTTCAGCCTTATATAACAGAATAGGTCTAACCTCGGTCAGACATGTCAGAGGGAGAGCTGATTTGTATTCACTATTTGTAAAATTAACTAAATGTGGATTTTGGAGTTTATCTCTTAGGATTCTACTTCTTCAGAGCTTGAGTAAAAGCCTAACACAGTAAGTGATGCCTGTCAAGATGTTTAGCACATGCTCCACTTGAAGTATCTGTTGATTGCTGAAATAAGGCCCCTGATAATCTTTGAAAAAAGTTACTTCATTGGTCTTCTGGGATAAAATCTAAGTTAGGTAATTTTAAAAATTCTTTGTACTATTTTATATTGATTACATAAAACCTGGTTTGCATCTGAAGTAGGCAAAAATATTTAGCAGTTGAAGCAGATCTTTTGGGGAGAGTTTTGTTTTGGATTCTTTGATTTTTTTTGTTTGTTTGGTTGGTTGGTTGGTTTAGTTTTTTCCCCTCGAAAAAGTCAGGAAAAGTGGAGCAAACATGAAAAAATAGAAGCGTGCTTCCAAAATTACAAAATTTTTAAAATCTGAAAACAATAGATTGGAGAATTTAAAATCTTCCAAATGTCTTAGTGGAATCTTGATCAGAGGTCAAAGAATTCGTAGTTTCTAAAACCAGGAGGGGTTATTAATATTCATCTCTTTCAGCTTTCCTTATAGGAAAAACCATAGAATTTCACCCTGCAGTTCTTGGTTTCTGCCTGGAAGATTTGCCAGGTGTGAAAAAATTCAATATTGACACAGACTTGAAGTCATGGAGAATTTACTGCATCCTTCCATAAACTGTTTAACTGTTTAATTAACTGTTTAATTAACTGTTTAACTGCTTAATTTCCTCACAGTAGAAATTTGTGTGCTTTACCATTTGAACTTAATCTAAGTTCATCTTCTAGCCATGGGATCTTGTTTCGTCATTATGGACAGCATTAAAACATCCGGTTTGATAGATAATGCGACCACCACTGCCTGCGCTGAGGCGGGGATGTCTGCTCAGCAAAACGAGGTTAATGCTGAAATGTGTGTCACAGCTCTGAGCTGTGACCGTTTTTCGCCCAAGTCAGAGCATCTCATCAAGCACGGAAATGGACAAGTAACTGTTGAGTTACCAGCAATACAGGTGAAAGACCCGGCAGTTTTACTACCAATTGCTAGTTTCCCTTGTGCCTCTCTTTAGTGGTAATATCCTGTGAGAGACCGCGATTTCAAACAGCTGTCACACTGACGCGTGAGATGATAGCAGAGCTACGTCTAGGAGGGAGAGAACACTGGTTCAGCTGCTTGTCTTACCTTGCTGGAGCTGGGAGTACGTTGCCTGACAGAGACACAGATTAGTCTGGTCACTTACATCACCAGAAGCACAGTGTCACTATTCCTGAGGTCATGAAGGTAACTAACTCGGTTGCGTCTCTTCTGTGTCTGGCAATACATTTTGAAAAACATGCTTGATGTTTGTCTCCTTTCTGGCACAAAGAATCAGCATAAGTGAGGCTTAGGTGAGCTACATATTTTGATGGAAATGCTGCATTTAGAGAGATGGAAAAGGCAGAAAACTATTCAAGAAATTGTTATAGTGACGTTTTGATTTTGAAAGTTTAGGATAACTCTATCAGAGGAAGTCAGTGATCTTCAAATACTGCAATTAAAGGTTTGGGGCATGTAGAATTTATCAACATTTTCTTTGTAAAGCCTGCAGTTGACTGGTGTCTGGTACTTTACCATTTCAATTTTTATTGTTTGTACTATAAACAGGAATGTAAGGTACTTTTCAGAGCAGTTCAGCAAGCAAATTCTGTCCCCTAAAAGCATAGTTTCACAGATTCCCAGCGAACACTCACAGAGACGTGGCTAAGCTTCCCTGCACGTGAATGTGGCTAATACACTGTTCGCTGAATACTGATGTCTTCCGTGTTCAGGTTAGTTCATTTCATGAACTGAATCGTATTTTAAATGGCAGAACTAGCAGTTTTCAAAGGACAGAATATTCAACTTATACCATCCTTTACCCTCGCCTCATCCTTCCATCAAGCTCCAAGTACATGTATTCCTTTTCCTTTGTCTGAAATATTCTCATGAGAAGCAGTTAGCCTTTACAAAACACTTTCTATATTTATCTGGATTTTTTCATAGGTGGAGTGCTTCGTAGTATTTGCTCCTTGAAAACAAATGGGAAAAATACGTTTACAGCATAAGTCATTTATAAGTATTTATAACAATAAAGACAGATGATCAGATTTGCAGAAGCAGCATTCCTATCTGGTAACACGTGCAAGATATTACTGCGAACATGAAGCTTCAGGCTCAGTCTCACAAGCTGGAAGTACAAAATGCAAAGCCAAAAAGCCCTCACGTAGCCCTCCCAGAACTGTAGTCATCAAGTCCCTCCTTTCTTGAGATGCCTGGATTTCTATTCTGCACCTCCAGCTGGAGTAAGGAGCACTTCGTTTTCTGGCTATGCCTGGGGTGATCCTGCAGCCCTCGGAGGCACTCGGGGCAAGCTGAGAACATATTTAACACACAACCACTTGGATCAGCCCTGCGCAGATATGGATATGACTCCCTCAAAATTTAAATAGTGCCCGTTAGCAGCGTGTACCACTGACCAAAATAAGCACCTTCCGCAAATGCTAGGCAAAAGCTCCATTAGTTAAATATATATATATGCCTGTGTACGTATATGTAGGTACGTTTATGTCTGTGGTTTATTGAAAAGAAGTTACAAATGATCTCTGGTGCAGGTAGCAAGGCAAGACCAGCACTCTTCCCTCCCAAACGGACGCCCTGCCCACAGAAATAGAGGTAAGCTTCCCGTACGTGACTTGGCTTGTCTCAGCTGAAAGAAAATACTGAGCTTCTGTCTGACCTCCTTGGCCAGGTGCTCTCAGGAGGAGCATGGCAGGAGGCGTGGATCAGTGCAGCACTGCATGGACACCCAACATCCTGCTGTCCCTGTTCCTCCAGGTTCATGGGTTAAAGGCCCTCCGGCAGCCAGGATGGCTGGAGGAGCCCGCAGGACATATGACGCTAAAGAAGCCAGATCAAGTCATGCTGTGCTGGAACAGGTTTCTAGCAAGCTGGTCCCACGGGCCAGCTTTGAATCACTGTGTGAACCTTGTCAGCAGGCTTCTAGGACCTGCTGTCCAGGTTCTGAAAGCAAGGAGGTGGGCAGCAGCTTTTCATGCTGCTTTCAAGCAAGAAAGCTAATTTCTGAAAAGGAAAGGTCAAATTGTAAAGTATCAGCATCTGGAAGTGGGAAAGAGGGGAAGCATAGTGAAAAATGGTGAAATTATAGTTGTCTTGCATGTGTGGGCCCATCTTCTTGTTTGTTTGCGACCACTTAATTAGAAAAGAAAAGGACACATTAAAATTGTTCAGTGATTCCAAGATAACGTGTTCTTTCATTTTCAGTAGAATTTTGGAGAAGTTCAGGTGAGGAGTTTGAACCATAGCCATGTGGACTGAAATCCCAGGGTTTTGCCTCCTCCAAGGGATCACACGTAGCATAGTGTCATTATTTTTCTAGTAGAAGTGGATCTGTTTATTTGGGGACCTTGGCTTTGTGCGTGTATCTGCAATGCCACTTACACGTCTGGTGTTTCTCTCTGTAATCACTTTTTGCTAGTTTTGGTCCGACGCTTCTGCTGACAGCAGGAGCATCCACCGTCCTGTAGCAGGGAACAGGTGATGTGTTTCAGTTTGCTAAAGCTGTCTCCTGCGGCGCATATTACTGCTGCCTCTGTTGCCGCATTAGTGCAGTGATACGCGGTGTAAAACAGGCAAGCATCAAAACCTCCTCGTGGAGGCAGAGATGTCCGCACAATAACTAAACTGGATTTCTCCAAACTTTTGCCATTTCATTCTTTCTCAGATGTTTTGTGGGGAAGTTGTTTGTGCTCTGACAAGCAGACTATTGTGCTTGTTTGCTTGCTTGCTTTTGACACATTAGATATTTTTAAAAGTTGATTTTTTTTTTGCTCCAATGATTACACAAAATGCTGCTGTCCACTAGTGTTTGCCTGGAGGATTAGGACTAACATTTAGAATAATCTACCCAGCATGTCTCTGATAATTTCAGAACTGCCGCATGAAGTATTATTTGGTGGCAATTCTATGATGTGCCCAAGTAGAATAAAATTTCAATTTTCTTTTAAAAAGAATGCACCCAAGGACAGTGTAACGGGACCCTGATACAAATGTTTTGCAATAGGACACATTCTCGTGAAGTGATTTAGTGTCTCAGCTGGGATTTAACTCCCAGGGAGAATTCCACAATTGTTACTTACTGACACTGGTTTATTTTCAGTGGAGAATGCTGACTTCTGAGAAAAGGAGGAGGGGAGTGAAGAACCATCTTGTTTGTTTTATCCTTGTGTTTGGTGGGTCAGAGCAGAGTTATTTGGGGGCAATTTTGCTGCATTCCTTGTTAGATACTCATTCCTCAAGTGCTGAGCAGGGAATTTTATTGCTTTCACTTGGGTTAGTTAAAAATAATAAATTGTATTTGAGAATAGGAGACGCATTTTATATGTGTCTTGTAAACTTTGCACTCAAAAATCAAAAATTGCAAAGGCACCAGCAATCTGTTAACATCTATCAAGGAGCAAATGGGAAAAAATCAGGTTTTAAAAAAATCTTTAGTGTAATATTCCAAAGCAAGTTTTTAAATTAGGATTTCCACCCCCACCCCCCCCACCCCTTATTTTCTATAGGCCTGAAGTGATCAGCCATTTCTTAGCCAGAAAATACGCTGTTTCCAATGGCAGTTCCAATTATAGTGTGGCTACAACTACTGGACTGTCTTGTTTGAACTCAATTGTCACTGCTGCATTTGGGAAAACTGAGTTCTCGAGGTTGACAAGAGTGGCGCTTGCAGGACGGTGTGTGACTACATGTCTGCAGTAAAGTTAAAGGACTCCTTGAACTTGGATTCACGTGGAATGTGAATCGGGTAAGCAATAGGCAGAAACACTCATTTCTTGAGAACTATCTTCATAATTGGAAACCATTTGAGTTCTAATTAATGAAATGGAAAACCATTTTCTGCCTTGTCTTCCCTTTTCAGTGCTGCAGACAGATGCTCGTCTTTGCACCCTCTTGGATGGCTGCACAGGGATGGGAGAAGTGATGACTCTGTGGTGGAGTGCAGAGAGCCGTTTGCAGACGGGCAAAAGAAGAGGGTGGGTGTGGACTGCAGGGGTCCTGCACTTGGGTCACAACAACCCCCTGCAACGCTACAGGCTTGGGGAGGAGTGGCTGGAAACTGCCCAGCAGAAAAGGACCTGGGGGTGTTGGTCGACAGGCAGCTGAATATGAGCCAGCAGTGTGCCCAGGTGGCCAAGGCGGCCAATGGCATCCTGGCTTGTATCAGCAATAGTGTGGCAGCAGGAGGCAAGTGATTGTCCCCCTGTACTGGGCACTGGTGAGAACACACCTTGAGTACTGTCAAGTCCCAGTTTTGGGCCCCTCACTCCAAGAAGGACATTGAGGTGCTGGAGTGTGTCCAGAGAAGGACAACGAAGCTGGTGAAGGGTCTGGAGAGCAAGTCCTGTGATGAGCAGCTGAGGGAACTGGGGTTGTTTAGCCTGGAGGTTGAGGAGAGACCTTATCATTCTCTACAGCTATCTGAAAGGAGTTTGAGATAAGGTGGGTGTCAGTCTTTTCTTCCAAGTAACAAGTGAGAGGACAAGAGGAAATGGCCTCAGTTTGTGCCAGGTGAGGTTCAGGCTGGACATGAGGGAAAATTTCTTTACAGAGAGGGTTGTAAAGCAGCTGTCCAGGGCAGTGGTGGAGTCACCGTCTCTGGAGGTATTTAAAAGGCACGTAGATCTGGTGCTGAGTGCTGTGGTTTAGTGGCGACCTGGCAGTGCTGGGTTAACAGTTGGACATGATAATATTGAAGGTCTCTTCCAAGCAGAACGGTTCTGTGGTTGAAGGAAAATGAGTGTTACTTCCACTGCCTCTGAGAGACAGAAAGCATTTCGAGAGGACCCTAGCATGTTGAAGGTGTTCCCTAAAGGCTCCTGAGAGAGAAAGGGAGAAGTAGAGAAAACCTGCATATCCCTGCCTAACGGGAGGTCTGACGCTGATCTTGGAGGATGTCTTAATTTCTAGTCTCCCTTGGGCAGCTTAAAGATGCTGGGAACACCAGTGCACAGGCATTAGACTTTTGTGTTTTGGGGTAGGTAAACTCCATACTAAATAAAATTCAACTAAGCAAACTGCTTGTGTACATGAGTGGCATCCTTCATCCTTGAAGGTGAACGTGTACCTAAACACTCTGATTAATCGGGAGCTAAATTGTCAGAAAATCAGTCTTTGATGTTCTTGTTTCACTGGAATGGAATGTGGTATGACCAGTTCGATGTATATTGTGATACACTGAGTAACTGACCAACTGGAACTGCTTGGTCAGTCAAGTGCTTAATAACTGCAGAGCTTAAAGTAGCAGAATGCAACTAAAGTATTTGGGAGCTGCAGTTCTTGAAAGAAAACACTCTCCAGTGTGCTTGTGTTTAGGCAATTCCTTCTTCCTTTTCCCTCTCAGCATCCACGGAGTTCTGCTGTGGATGCTGTGAGGCATCTCTCTCCAGTGCCTGCTGCCTCCGCAGAGCCTTCGGAGCATCCAGATCCGGCAGGTGTACTGAGTCAAGCCACAAAATATGGGGGAGTTTAATCAGGGCATTCTAAAGGTCTTAGCAGATGCCGAGCAGCCGTATTCAGAATTGCCAACACCTTTATTTTTATCTTACTCAGTTTGGTTTTTTTCAAGCTTGAACATGTGTGTACACTAAGATTAGAACTATTTGCATGCCAAGTTTCAGAGTTCAGTTATTTTTGAGTTAACTCTATAAAAATAAAGAATTTTATAAAAAGTGGGTGTCATTTGATCAGGAGGAGAAGGGGAAATGATTATTAAGTCAGAAATAAAGGACAATTTTTCTTTCAAATCAGTTAATAAAAAAAGTCAAAGCTGTGCATGGAGATCAAGCACAGGAAAATCTGATTTCCTGAAGAAAGTATTTACTTTTCACTTCCTCCCTCTTCAAAGGTAAAAATTGTTCTCATTTCTGGATCCATGGCAGCTGATCCGTGTAGCCATGTATGGGAGGTCTGGTGCACAAGGAATCCGCAGCACTTTGAGGGAAGTTATGGAAAACTGGACTAATGCCCCACGCTTCTACAGCAACACTTACCTTTTTTTTCTAAAAAAAATGCTTCCCATTCCCAGCGAGATTGAAGTGCATTTGAATCGAATACCTACCCAAACTTCTGTGATATGCAGGATGTTTAAGGGGTGGAGTCCATGTTCCTGGCAGTTAACATCTGCTTGCAGACAAGCAGTTGTATATTTGTGCATGTTAAAACAGGGCTCTCCACACAACTGATTGCTTAATAAGACTCCCGATGGCATAATCTAGCTTTATAAAGTCCAATGGCTATTAATTCTCCTTAGTGCTAATCCTGAATTTGTGGCATTCTCTGAATTCAGAGAAGCAGTAAAGCCACTCTCTGCATGTGCTGCTGCAGTAGCCAGGCTGCAGTTACAGCCCTGACCCTGTATCTTTCTCGTGGTAGAAGGGGTTCTCAGCTTCTGGTCGGCTGTTAAGAGCAGTGGTCTAGATGCAACATCTGGCTCAGGAAATCCCTAAACTGCTGATTGTCAGAAACAGGGAGGATATTGCCGGGGGGGTTCACTCTACGCACACCCTGTTCGGATATTCTTTTCCTAAGCCTCTGTCGCTGTCTGATGTCAAAGGCAGGATATTGTGCTGGATGGACCTTTCATCTGACCCGGCATGGCAGTTTCTTTGTGTTTGGGTTGTGGAGTGGGGTGTGGCTGCGAACCTCCGTTTGCCAGGATCTGAGGATCCCAAACATGACTTCACCTCCCGCCTAAACCTGTATGGCTGCAGTGCTTCATCTGTCATCCGTTTCCCCCAAATCCTGCGCACAGCAGAAGTGCAGTGGAGGCGGAAGGGAGAGTCAGCTGCCTCCTCAAGGACTGTGTATTTTTATGTGTTTATGTATTTACGTTGGCTCGGATGGAGACTTTTTTTCCCCCCTCCTACTAGAGCATTCAGAAAAGTGACATCATTTTTAATCCTTGACAGTTTATGGCCTTTGAAAGAGATTCTGGATAACGCTGAGCAATTAAGATGCCATTTTAATAGTTCTTTCAAGTGAAATCAAGTGAGTAATTAAATAAAATTGAATGAGGACCATGTCAGGCCACCCACAAGCTTTCATATGCACTACAAATAGATGAATAAGTCAGGGCGGAGGACAAATGCTGTGTGCCTAAGTGGTCCTATTTATGTATTACTGGGTGATTCTAGGAATGAGGCTTTCAGCTCAAAGATTTCTTTTCTTTGTGTAACGTTTCCAAGGAAGAACACGCAAGATTGTCAGTTGCGATTCAAGCAGCAGTAACTT
The DNA here is from genome assembly GCF_000710305.1 of Buceros rhinoceros silvestris. Classification (NCBI taxonomy): domain Eukaryota; kingdom Metazoa; phylum Chordata; class Aves; order Bucerotiformes; family Bucerotidae; genus Buceros; species Buceros rhinoceros. The sequence goes on along the minus strand of NW_010428369.1, from coordinate 1,826 downwards.
TCCTAGCTTTTTAAATTCTGTATGGTGGTGCTAAGGCTACTGTTTGTATAGGTGGCCTACTGTAAAAAGTCACAGAACATAAACAGGGGTTTTTTACATTAAATGCTGGATTAGATTTTCTGCTATGATTATATAGAGTTTTTGTATGATTATATGTGAATGCTTGTTGAAAGTTGCTTTAGAGTGCAGCCGTGGGGTATGGTAGTATACGTGCTTTGCGTCCATTCTACATGTAAAAAAAAAACAAGGTGCAGGCAAAGAAAAAACAAGCGCTTTTGAGATTTACAGTACAATAAGTAAGTAGGGATTGATGAAAAGTGATATCCCTCGGTTGTATGTAAGTCCCTATTCGTAGGGAGGAAACCCCCTTTTATTGCTTTAAGATTTTCCACTCTTACATGTTAAATTTTCTGCCAGGGTTTCTTGTTATCATTAGAAGTATTAACTGGAAACCGTATTTCCAAAGTGTATTCTTTGAACCGCGGCTGGGATGCCTAAAGCCTGTCTTGGATCTATGCAAAATGTCAGTAAAATATTGATGATTGAAGAACGTCCATCTGAAATTCAGCGATATGAGTACGATGACATTCAACAGCAGTTTCGGAAACTTGACTTGCATCTACAGCATTACTTTTTCTGAAGTGAACGTGGGGGGAGGAGGTGGTTCAATGCACCAGCCAAAACGATCTCACTGTATTTCACATACAGATTCACGGAAGAACTCATATTATTCCTCAAGAATTTCCTCTGTGGGATACCTTCTGGGCACAGCTGATGGAATGGGTACCAGGCAGCACTCCCCGCTGACCCCGCATAAACTCGTTTTCCCTTCATCTCATCCGTGTGTCGCAGTCAGCTGATCATCGCTCGGTGCCTGTAGTTGCTACCCTAGTACAAATATGTGCTGTTTTCTCTCTCCTAAAACATGATTTTTTTTTGTTTTTACCATCAGTCCGGGACAATACAGGCCCCCTCTGGTGGTCAGAGCAACATCTGTGCATTTCTGTGGGATTTCACTCTGAAATTGTTTTGCTGAGGGGCCAAAATACCTGCTTTACATTTTAAAGTCACACAACCATAGATAGTTCATTTTTCTAAGAAAACCACTGGAATGAGCCAAAACAGGAGGAGAAAAATGTGTAGGAGAGGTGTTCCAGCATGTGTCAGGTTCCAGGAATGCAGTCGGTGACACTGACTGGTGCTTACGGAGAGTAGCTGCAAAACTCATTGCACCGATTCTCCCTGCCCGGCTGGCTCAGGGGAGCAGGGATGGCACTGCGGGTGCCAGGACTGGGGCCACTGCTGGAGAGGGGAGAGAGCATTAGGGAGAAAGAGGAAACAATCTCTTATTGCTGAGAAAAAAAAAACCTTTCTAATAGCACATGCTGCTCTTTCTCTGATCCCTGGAAACCACAGGGATACTGGATGTGGCATATGGAGGTACAGAAAGCAAGTATAAGTTGTTTTACTGGTTTCTCTGGCTCCCTTTTAATTTGGTAGAGTTGGGCTCATGAAAACAAAAACATTTGGACTCACACAGAGGATTATGATATGCAACTCTTTAAATTTATAGGAAGACTATCCTAATTGCTTTTCCTTTTCCTTTAATAACATTTGGTTGTGAAAAAGTGGCATTTTCCTTTGCTGCTGTAAGGGTGTTTGGTGTTGTCCTGTCTGGCAAGTCACTTCAACAACGTCTGACTTCCTGGATGTAGAGATGGTTTCCGAAGCTGCCGGGGAAACCAAACAATTCGCTATGGTACCTTTAAAAGCAGCTATCAGCCCTGTCATCAGGAGGGTAATCCAAATGGCTGTCCAAAACCAGC
>NW_010428368.1:56526-58170 GCF_000710305.1 Buceros rhinoceros silvestris | reverse complement strand
CACAGTACTCAAGGTGTGGCCTCACTAATGCTGAGTCCAGGGGGCAAACGCTGCCCTCACACTGCTGGCTCATGTTCAGTCGGCTGCCGACCAGCACCCCCAGGTCCTTTTCCACTGTGCAGCTTTCCAGCCACTCCTCCCCAAGCCTGTGGCGTTGTAGGGGGTTGTTGTGGTCCAAGTGCAGGACCTGGCACTTGGCCTTTTTGAACCTCATACGATTGGTCTTGGCCCATTGATCCAGCCTGTCCAGATCCCTCTGTAGAGCCTCCCTACCCTCAAGAAGATCAATACTGCTGCCTAACCTGCTGTTGTCTGCAAACTGACTGAGGGTGCACTCAATCTGAGCAAGCTCCAACACTGATCCCTGGGGAACACCACTTGTGACTTGACACCAACTGGATTTAGTTCCTTTCACCACCAAGCTTTGGGCCTGGCCATCTGTTCAGCTTTTTATCCAGCAGGAAGAGGACAGGCCCCAACACTGAGTCTTGGGGAACACCACTGATGACTGGCCACCAGCTGGATTTAACTCCATTTACCACCACTCTCTGGGTCTGGTCATCTGGCCTGTTTTTCAGCCAGTAAAGAGTATGCCCATGCAAGCCATGAGCAGCCAGTTTCTCCAGGAGAATCTGGATCACACAGCAGCTCTTACTGGTAGCTGTTGGTTAAACAAACTGGACAACTGGACAACAAAGTGCGTTAATGGCCTTTGGGATTAAATGAGCTCTGTGATGGGATTAGGCTGTGCCCTGAAGCTCTTGGAGAAGCTCTTCTGCTTGGGAAGTTCCTCCAACTTGACTGTACAATGAGGGGAATGGGTGCAGAAGCATACAACGTCCAAGTGTGCTTTTCTCAGCAGCAGCTGCTGAGGTTTCATGAATGGAAAAGGGAGATGTCACACATGCGTCAGTCTGGGAAGAACAATCTATTTACACGTGACAGTCACTGGAAAAATATTAGCGAACCTTTGTGATAGGGTGGCAGCTCACTGAGATTCAGGGCCACACTGCACTCAGTTGCTATTCATCCTCTGAAAAACGCCCCACCTGGCAGGATCATCTACCTCAACCCTAAGTGACAGAAAGAGATAGCCACCAGCTCTTGGTTATCACTGGGGGCATGTCACTGGAGATTACAAACCGAGGGGGGAAGGAGCATGGGGTAGGGAGAGGGAGATTGCCTCAGGAGTGCGTGGGTGAATTATCTGACTTAGAAGAGCTCAGGGAAAGTTGAAAGAGCAGCGGCTGTCATGTAAGTACTTTTCTCCACCCTCTTCTGAATCGGTGGGCGAGACACCCCTGCCTGCCACAGCAATGGGGATGTGCTGCCTGGAGGACAGAACACTTGGAGGTGGGGTGACATGTGGAGGAGCAGCCTGCAAGCTGGACCATTTGGAACGTAAGAAATGTCTTGCCAAGCCAAACTAGTGGTTCATCTGGACCAGTGCATCAGCAGCAGGTGCCCATGGGTCTGGCTCCTTTCGCTATCCATTCCCCTTGTGCCCAGCATCCAAAGTCATTGGAAGAGCATTATTAGAAGATTTTGTTTTGTCCCAGTACTCTCTGGTTGGTTTTTGCATGGTTTTTTTCTGGTGTTTTTTTTTCTTCTCTTTTTTTTTTTTTTTTTTTTTTTTTATTTACC
>NW_010428368.1:49473-56497 GCF_000710305.1 Buceros rhinoceros silvestris | reverse complement strand
TTGTTGTTTTTTTTTTTTTTTTTTTTTTTTTTTTTTTTTTTTTTGATCTACCATCCATGAATCTGTTTAATCCCATTTTGCTGTCTGGTAGCCCTGTGTTTTGATGCTGATTTACTATCATCCACATCCCAGCCGAGTTTGTTGTTGTTGTACTGTCACATCTGTACAAGGGTTGAAGAGTTTGTCTCTTCCAGCCTTCCCCAGTGAAGGAGACTGGGTTTTGCAGAGTGTCCTCCATCACTGCAGTGCTACCTGTGTCTTGAACTTCAGCTGCCTTCAGCTGAAGCAAGCCTTTCCATTGCCTGGCAGCTGGATGATGCTGCTCTCTGGTGCTCTGCCACATTGCTGTGTGTAGGAAGTGGTCATATGAGCATTTTCTCTCTGTCTTGTGCCATTCCCATCTCTTGGCAGGCTTAAAATTTTTGCCTGAGTTAAGAGCTCCTGGAAGCAAGACATTGTGGGGTAAATGTTATTGCTGACCTGACTTGCGATCTTTGTTCCTGCCTAAATTAAAGGTCACGCCTGACTGTCAGTGTCTTGCTCTCACCCAGGACTCGGTGGGCTCTTCTGATACGGTAGCTCTTCCAAGCTGGAGCTCCAGGTGAAGGGATGAGAGACGACGTTTGCCAGCGGGCTGTGTTAATCTGTGTTGACTTGATAGGTAAGGTCTGAGTGGATCACTCTCCTCTGGGGAGGCACTCATTCCCAGCCATTAACCTTTATTTGGCTTGGCTAATTTACTCAGGCAGCAAATTAGGTCAAATTGAAGTAGCTCACATTAAACTGAGCAATGGCCACTTGAATCTGGAATGACCATGTCCACACAGATGTTAATCCAGTTTAATCCAATCACTTCACCTCTACCCTCGCTGCTGAGAGGATGGATTTCCATCACTGTCCCTGCACAGGTCTGTCCCTTGGTAGGACAGAGGAGAGGCAGCCTGCTCCTGGTGGGCAATGCTTGGAGATGGGAAGAAAGCCCTGCTGCTCCAGCATCCCAGCACAGCTTCCCTCTTTGCCCATCTGCCCCTTGAATGATAAGCCTGGTTCTTGGCAGTGTGAATATACTGATTTAGAATTCTAGCTAAAATAAAATGAGTAATGCTAATTGCTGTAGTTAGACTGCTTTTAGTGTCTATATGATTTTTACAGCTCTTACCATGCACAGGAGAGAAGAACAAGATTCCCAAGAGGGGCAGAGTTGACGAGTGAAATAATAAATCTCCGGCTCATTGGCAGGTGCTGGAGGGTTGTGCTAACACTGTAACTCTGTCAGTCTTTGGATGAGTAATAATAAAGGATCAAAAAAGGAACCCCAGCACATGTCCCTCTGGGACCTGAAAACAGTTCAGCGGTGGCAGCTGTGACCCTGGCTGACTTGTTACAGCTAAAGCAGAGTTTTGTTGGGATTGTTTTCTTGCTTGGGGATGGCTGGATATCTGGTTGCTGGTCCCATTCTGCACCATCAACTGCGTGTAAGTCCTTTGTGACTTGCCAGGGCTCTCTCTGTCTCTGTGCCTGAGCCCAATAGATATACACCTCACCCTTATCTCCCAAGGCATTTTATGTCTAAAGTCTCCAGCAAGGTTGAATGAAGAACTACTCTAGATGTAGATCCCACTTGGGATCCTTCCTAAACCTGCAGCAAACAAAGTCTCAAAGTATCAAAATTTTGGACAAAGCAAATGCTTCTAGTGTCCAAATGCCTCCCCAGGCAGTAGGATTTGATCTGCAACCATCTTCTTGAAACAGCAAGCTACCACCCTTATCACACTTATTATCTGAGGCTGTTCAAACCCCCATTGCTCTTTTGCAGTGGCAGGTGTGATCAGCAGTGGATTTGCCACGAGATCAATCAGCCAGAATCAGTCTGATGCACTGGCCTCTGCCAGTAACTAACCCAGTGCTTAACACCACTGGTAGGACTCTAATACTAATTAACGGCGCGGGCCCTTCAGGAGGAAAGGCTGCCTTGCAGAACTCAGGCTGGGAGGGGTTTACACTGTGATTTCTCAGAAGCCGAGTCTGGCATTGTGCCTTCAATGCAATTTGGCCACCCTGAGCCAAGCCCAGCCTGGACAGATGCTCTGGTCCAGCCCTGGGGAAGGCTCTGACTAGTGAGAGCTGGTCTGGGTGGCTGGTATGGCTTTTGTCCTTGAAGATCACCTCTGAGCATCTCACCTGTGAGGAAGGTGACTTTAATCCCTGAAGCCTATAAGCAGGAGGGGGAAGGAACTAGAGTTGCTGTGCAGTGACTGAGATCAGTGGGAAATCGCAGTTACCCCCCAAATGTGCAAAACGGGAACTTCCCTAGAAGTGAGAACTTGATGTGGAAGGAAATGAGGAAACTGATAATAGATATTACCCCACTGAATAAACAAATGTTTTAAAAGGCAAACTCCTCATGCAGTGTGTTATTTTTAACTTAGTGGCAATTTGCATGCTAGTCAATTTGCATACATTAAATACATCTCCCCTTCTGCATCGAGGTCCCCCTCCCCTTCCGTACAACATCTCATTATAGTGCTGCTGGGACTGAGGAGCCGGCGGCTCTGGAGGGGATATTAATTTGCCCAACACATGCTGTGTAGGTTTTTATCACTTGCTGCACATTGGACCTAGTGTCTTTGAAGTCGCTAGTGCCTCGAAGGGCCTTCTGCTTGAGGTAGCTGAAATGGAAAAGAAAGAAAGGGGAGGGGGTGCTGCCTGAAGGAGAAATGCATGAGGAAGAAAGGAGATTGTTTAGCTTCTGTTTGGTTGCGTTAATTCGACAGGGAAGAAAATGAACAATGCGGAAACCTCTCCTCTGCTGGAGAGCCTGGGCATCTTGGGTGGGGGGTTATTTGTTTTGCTTCTTGTTCGAGGTGAAATATGCCATCCTCCTGGGAGCCATGGAGAAAGATGCTGGTGAGGAGGAATCAGCCGGTGAGAGCCTCAAGAGGAGATGATGGGGTGGAGGAACAGCTGGTCTTGCCACGTTCTTCAGGGTGGGGGCTGGCTGGCTGTCTGTCACTGTTTAAAGATGGATGTGGAGGTTTGTGTATAGCAGGTAGTAGGACACCGCATTGTGGTTTAGCGTGCAGAGCTCCTCGTGGGGACTTGGGAGGTGGCAGATCTCTGCTGCTGTGGGAGCCATTGCCACCTGGTGCCTCAGTTTCCCCATATGGGAGATAGGATTAATGATGCTAACTGCTCTTAGAAAACTTTGGGAATCTGTTCAGAGCACGTGCTGATGGAGAGGTAGGGGAAACTGTTTCTCCATGACCTGGATGTCAGTGTGAGAGAAGTCTTCATGAAAACATAAAGAGGCGTTGTGACATCCTCTGTCTTTGATAGACAGAGAAGTCATTTTGCAGCCGTAAGATCAACTTGCAGGCTTTCAAAATGCTGCTGACACTGTGGAAAAGGCTTATGCTGTTATACAGTGGAGCCCAGGGGAGGGGGCGAGTTTCACAGTTCCAAGTACTGACCAAAAACTCTGGAAATGTTTTGAGGAAGGAATGAAAAATAAAATCTCTTTCAATTAGTTCAGCATTTTTCAGCCAGTTCTGGTTGTAATAAAGAACATTGCACTGAGCTCAAATGTTTCTTTGAAAGAGACTTAAAAAAAATCATCTGGGGAAATTAATAGGGGAAATGACCCAAGTCTAATCTAGACTGATAGACTGTAGGAGACATATCTTCACCAAGTAACAAGGTCCCTTCGCTCTTCTTATGCAATGCTAGTCTTAGCCAAAACTCCTGCAATGTGGCAATTCAGGAATAAATGTCAGCAGCCCCTCCATGCCAAGAATATTTGGATGTCAGCAGAAAGAAGAAATGTTTGATAAACTGTTGCAAATGGGATGCTGGGATCAGAGATGAGATCATTGCTGGGTAGCTCTGATCTCATGCGATTTCCAAGCTTTGAGGGTACCAGTCCACCGCAGAGCAAAGGGTCTCAGGCAGGTGACAACGTACCCCATCCTCTTAAAGCAATCTTTAATGTTGTACCTTGGTGTGCTCCACATAAATACCAGCAAAGGGGCATGAAGAGCATGGCATGCCCACTTTTTTAATTAGAGGGCATGTGAAAATCCATACCCTGATGAAGCAGGCTTTTTGCTATGTACAATCTGAGCACAACAAACGAAAGCTCCTGCCCTTCTGAGTGTGTGGAGATGTACTGGACAGTGGAGGTGAAAAAAGTGCATGAGGGTGAAATATCTCACCCCAGATAGTGATTGTGGCTGGTCAGGAATAGAAAAAAAACATAATACTTGCTGGAGGGTGATCAAGTCTGTTACAGCTGGAAACCGTGAGACCACTTCAGCTCAGGTCCTTTGAATCAGAGGCAAGTGTCGAACTGAGGAGTGGTTCCTGCAGAAAAACTGATCTTTGCCCAGACTTGTGCTAAGCAGCTGCTCCCAACCCTGGCCATGCACTGGCAGGCTGCGATGGAGAGGGCTGTGCTATTTGCACTGGCCTGGGCGCAGGATTGGCGAGGCTTGGTTGGAGGTGCTCTACTGGGTGTGTTGCTATGGACTCTGGGTCACCTGCCTGGTACCAGAGGTGTCTCACTGCATGCTGGGTAGTGTTGTGCATGCCTTTGCAGGGGGGAGCCAAACTCTGACCCTTGAGACATTCTGGGGAGCAGCCTGAGTTGGCCTTCTTCGGTTAGAGCCAGTGCACCCTGCCCTCTTGAGTGCTGCTTGTCAGAGGGAATATTGTGAAACGTGTCCTTTGGAGGCCGCCCTGCCATACAGGATATCATAAGAGCTGCCGAGTGAAGTATCCGGCCTCACTCCCTCCTGGCTGGCCCCACCGGCGGGATTGTTTCCACAGCAAGAGAACAATACCTCTCCTTCCATCCAAGAAACATTTATTACATGATAAGTTTCAGATGTCTCTTCAGGGAGGAGGGGAAAAGTGAAGGAGAAATAGATCTCTCTTTTTTACAGCGGCGCGGCATGATCCATCCCGTAATGGATTAATTATCCCCATGCTGGTGGGGCGAGGGGGGGACGTTCAGAGCAAGCATCAGGGTTGCCTTCCAAGTGGAGCAGACGTGAATATATCTAGCCTCCTTTTCACAAAATAAAAGGGGTAATTAATTAATCGGGAAGCTTTCTCGCATTCATTATAATTCCCTCCCTCTTCTGCTTTTTCTTTTTCCTTCTGATTGCATGAGACGCAGAGAAAGGTAAAGAGTTTAGGAGGCTATTATGCTGCTCTTTCCCGAGCTCTTGTCAATCTCCCTGCTTGCTTTCATACCTATACCTCCTTTTCTCTTCCCTTAAAACCCTCAGAGGTCAGAAACATTCCCTGGTTTTCCTTTGCATGCCCTGAAGGAAATGGTCTGGGTCAGATTATCTGCTGGTATAAACTGACACTGGTATACAGACTTCGCCAGCTGAGTATTACACTATGCTTCTGGAAGCTGCTTTCCATCTGTCAGATGGTCTAGAGAGGAAAGCTGTCCCTCTGGGCCTCCTCCTCTTCAGCTAGGGAGGAAGGCATGGGATTAATCCTGACAACTGCAAATGTTACCCAGGTAGAATATAGAGGCTCCAAAGCCTGTAAGGTAAATGCTATTACGGGATGCCATTTCCACATTCTTTCTCATTTTTTATTTCCTTCTAGCCAAGCTGCAACTCAAGCAAGAAATATAAATCCTGCTGTCCTTTGACTCCATCTGCTCTTGGAGCTAAAGAGATATAAAGCATGTAGCTGGAGTGAGCCAGTCCATTAAGGAGTATTCTGTAGAGCAGGCTGAGTCAGAGATGGAGACAGGGATAAGAGGACATCCAGGAGCAACTGCTGCCCCTTTGAACAAAGCATGTCTTCTCCGAGGCATCTAACAAAAACTCACCTTTTCCAGGGACAGAGAATTGGAAAAATCTCTTCTCAGAGCTACAGGTCCCATTTCTTTTATCTTGGTGAGACCCAGAGATGCGCTGGCAGGAGGTATTTTCAAATTAATGTCTCCCTGGAGGTGAGGATACCTAAGCTGAAGATCTGGGTAGAATTATAGAATTGTTCTGGTTGGAAGAGACCTTTAAGATCGTCAAGTCCGACCATTAACCTAGCACTGCTAAGTCACCACTAAATCATGTGCTTGCTGGAGGCATGGTGCTGGTCCATGCCCGGCTGACAACCCAACTTTCTGTAGGAAAGCCTATGGACAGCCCTGCCTAGAAAAACTCTGTGGTTCTTGAAACATGCTGGCTGGTGGTGATCCCTTTGAAGCAAGGAAGGGATTTGCACTTGCATCTAAAAGCAAGTCCTGGCCATGGAGCTATGAGTTAAAACCCTAACCATGTTCACTGTCCTTACTCAGTCCAGTGAACATTTGACACATTTGGGATGAAGGCTAAAAAAACCAACACAAATTCCCCAGAATCCCCTGCCAGAGCCACCATCTAGTGCTTTTCTCTTTTCCTTTTTTTCTTTATTTTAAAAAAAGAAAAGAAAAAAGTTCTGGTGGTTGGGGAAGGAATTCACTATGTCTCAGAAAGCCTGATTTATTCTTTTTGTCTGCCTGCCTGGTGTGCTTGTGTGCCATTTGCTGATCTTGGCAGTGGGTGGGAGTTTGGAATGAGAATGGGAAATTTCTCCCTCCTCTGCGTTGGTACACAGCTTAGAAGTATGGCTTGTCCTGGCTATGCCCCTTCGAGTCACAAAATGAATAACGGGGATATGAAGAGCTGCTGTCCAACTCAATGTTGCATTCAAAGTTTCTTGGTTGACTGAAGAGCAGGAAAGACTGTTTCCAGTAATAGGTTGCCTGTAGTTCTTCTGCCTCAAACCAGGTTTAATGACGCATTTGTTCTTTTACTGCCCTCTTCCTAAGCGCTCAGCTTTTCTCTAGAGCTGGGTGACAGAAGCAAAACTGTGTCCTGATGTGTTTGTTTGAATTCTTAAGTGAATTTGCTTGGGCGATATTCCCAACCTTTCCCTGGTACCTTTCCAAGAACGTTCAAGCAATGCGATTTTTACTGGAAAAAAAAAAAAAAAACCATGAAAAGCAAAATTCAGTAACATT
>NW_010428368.1:39202-49366 GCF_000710305.1 Buceros rhinoceros silvestris | reverse complement strand
AAACAAATTTCAGTCCCATTTGCAGCGTTTTTTTTTTTTTTTTTTACTGCTATTGATACCTGCAGCGCTAAAATATCCTGACATAGTCTTAAAACAGATTGGAGAAGATTCTGATGAATAATGAATTGTGATTTCTTTTTATTTGCCTTCTGGTTCTGGTTGAACTCTTAAGGCTCTTGAGTTTTTCTTTGTAATCATGGGGCCCAGAAACTGATTTTCCCTAGGTCTGAAATGATGCGTATTCGTAGCTGAGTTTGCTGAAATGCAGATGTTTGTCCCTCAGCATTTCTTTAAATGTTGGTTTTGGTCCAGTTTGGACCACAAATGGATTTTTTTTCCCCAAATTTTGCTATGAACAGGCAATTCTAGAAGCAAACTTCAGCTAAGGTATGATGTTATATCCCTCAAACTCTGCTGCCACTCTGTGAAACCATCATTATTGTTAGCTTCATCTGTACTGGTAAGGGGTTTCCTGGGGTGAGAGACTGGAATAATTCAGGTGGGAAGTCTTTAGTCCAACATCTTTCTCAAAATAGGGTTAGTTTTGAGATCGGACCAGGGTTTGCAATCCTTCGGTGATGGAGATTGCACAGCCTCTCTGGGCAACCTGTGCCACTGTTTGACTGCTCTTGTATCCAGTTGTTTATATCTGGTTGTTTCAGTTTATGCCTGTTGTCTCCCTTCTCCACCTTCCTGGTAAGCCCCTGGCTCCATCTTTTTGGTAACTCACACGCAGGTACTAGAAAGCTGTTGTTAGGTCTCCCTAAGCCCAGCTCTCCCAGCCTCCTTCAGGGCAAGGAATGACCGGACACCATTATTCTGGATCCCTTACGTTCTCCTGACCCATGCCTGTCATAGGACTTTCCTAGTCAAAGAAGGGCAATGAGGCCAAAATTTCCCAGCTTTCAGGTGGAAGTGTGGAGCTGACAGGTGACTGACAAATGCACGGCCATAGCTTGGAAAAACAGCCAGCAGTGATTTCTGAGAGCTGGATTTGTACAGGCATCCTTGCTTCAGCTGCTGCAAGTCTGCGGGGTGTTTCTGATGAAATGTGCTGGCTTCAATGGGTTATTGCTTTCCAGCAAAATCCGATTTCATCAGAAGACAACTGACCAGATCCTTTCCTAATAAGCATCACCAAATCATCTGGAGTTATCAGCAAAAGAATGAGAACTGGCAAAAATTTAATTTGAAATGCAGAAATAACTAATATCGGGGGGAAAACTAACTTTTCCACTCCACTAGGGAGTAGTGCAATGCCAGGGGATTCACTAAACAGCAGAGTTCGTATTTTAAATATTTGCTAAGTGAATGTAGAGGCAATTGTTTGGGGAAGTATTTGTCAAATAAACTCAAACAACAAATGCATTTGAGGAAATTGGATTTGTCCACCTGATATTGCAGGAACAGGAGAAGAGGCTAAATTCATCAGATAAACTGTTCATCTGAACTGTTTGTTCTCCTCTATCCACCCTCCAATCATTATTTTAGAGAGACTACAAGCGTTATAGGCACTGTGCAGAAAATTTATAGGAAACAGATCTCTAGCTGCTGAAGCTCACAGTCTGCATGATGGACATGGCAGATAGGGGAAGATTTAGCATTCAGCGGTTTGGGGATGGAGGAGAGCCTATCTCAGTCTACAGAGTTATGAATTCTAGCCCTGCACCCATGTTAGAGAATCACTAGGTTTATTTCATCTTAGCTGGCTGCAACGTGGTGGTGACAGCTGCCACCTTGGTCTTCACAGTGTGGAGCAAACCCTGAGCTAGAAGCAGGAAGCACTATAGCTAGGAAGAAAGCAGTGGCTTTATGGAGAAATGGCAGGTCAGGTCCTTTTGGACTCGAGCACAGACTGGGACACGTGGGACATTGTTTCCCGATGGTTTATACAAACTCTGTCTCCTGGCTTCCTCACAGCACCTGAAATGAGGAGGCAAATTACAGCCAAAGTGATTTAAATCTGAGGGGCTGGGTTGTGGGCAGGTGCTGCCCATCTCCATCAGTTATATATGGGGAGCCTTTGGCCAGGTGCTTAAAGCAAGGTGGGTGAATGTGGCTCACTTCTTTTGGCAGGCAGGGACTGTAGAAATCAGTTTTATAGCTGCCCTGGCTTCACAGGGTGCCAGGCTCAGACAGCAGAAAGAGGATCCTTGGGGTTAACTGCTGGGAGTTGAGGATGTTGTGACTGCAGAGCAGAAGGGGTGGACACAACCTCTGAAGCGGCCTGGAATAGTCTTGAGACAAGGAAGGAGAAAGGAAAGAAGGCATTTGATTCCCAGAAGAGCAAATCTAGGGAAATAGCTCAAAGATAGGTTCAGGAAAGCAAATGATGCAAGATTGTTGTTGTCAGAGCACAGACTAGTTCCCAAATGGCTTGAGAAGCTGAGATAAGACAGGAAGTGACTGCAGTTTAGAGATGCAAGATGCAGGGTCAGGAGCCAAATCTTTGAGCTGCAGGAGGCAGAAAATCGAAGCTGTGGCTTAGGCTTGGAAAAAAGAGGTGGAGAAGTGATGGAAGAACATATGACAGCAGGAGAGGACAGAGCTCAGCTGTAGTGGATGCAACAGAGCAGGTAGGGTAAGAGATTTGGTGTGCATCATCTGTCACGTTTACTCTGTAGGGATCTCATCTGAGATCCCAAGGCCTGCCTGGGCACTGACCTTTTTCCTCTGAGACCTGGTTCTCTACAGTGGGGCTAAAATAGTGTGTGTCAATCTGGCAGTGGGCTTCCTTTCCTCTTCCAGTGCACAGAGAATTTCTCTCTAGGGCTGTTAACCTAGTGTCTTCCAGTGTAAGAAAAATTCATGCCTGAAGCCTTTCATAGTAGAAGTGAGCAAGGCGTAGGAATATCTAATGTAGCTAAAGTCCCAAGTGACAATCTGTGGGTTAGACAATGCAGCTCTTCCTCCTGTGTTTGTTCCTTGAGTCTTCTGTTAGTTGGTTTTCACCTGGTTGTACCTTGAATTGGGGTATGTTCACCTTATGCAGTAGGGAACATTGTGGGATGGTGTTTCTCTCCTTGGTCTACCTGCTGGGCTTGATGTGTGGCCCTTACTTTTAGCTTGGTTTTCAGACTTGTTGCAGCTTTGAGCTAAACCCAGGCACCACGCAAAATCCCTGTCTCCGGGTGTACACGCAGTGCTGCGGACTGCTCTTCTGCCTGCATGCTCCCCTGGGGGAGGGGATCTGGACCCAAGGGTCCAGACCTTGGGTACTTACTCAGACTAAATCAGACCTGGAATGTGTTGTTTTTTCTTGGCTGACCTTGCTGACTGTTCCTCTTCTGGGTTAATACTAAAATCCCTGGCAATGCTCACTACCTTGGAGCAGTAGTGGCTGCATAGAATCAACTATTTCAGTTGGAAGAAATCTACAACAATCCTCTAGTCCAACTGCCTGATCACTTCAGGGCTGACCAAAAGTTAAAGCATGTCTATAAGTCTTCTAAACACTTGCAGGCTTGGGGCATGGAGCATCTCTCCAGAAAGCCTGTTCCAGTATTTGACCACCTTCTGATGCCCAGTCTAAACCTCTGCTGCTGTAGTTTTGAATCATTCCCGCACATCCTATTGCTGGATACTAGGGAGAAAAGCCTGAGGAAATGATAGCTGCTTTGTTTGTGGGCAGCATCAGCACTCCTTGTTCTAAACCCTCTGCTTCCCTGAGCTCTCTGACCCACCTGCCTTAAAGGTGGAAGGATCTCATTGGAATGGGAAGTTCTTGAATGCAGCAAGGTGCCCACATGGCTCTACCTCCTGATTGCCTGAGGCTTGGCTGTGGCAGAGGATGGTGGTGATAGCTGGGAATGACTTTCCTCTGTGTGGGTAGGCAGACCATCTCTTTGGTGGTGGCCAAAGTGGGGCAGGCTGTTCTCATAGGATATGGCCCCATTAGGGATGTGGGAAGGATTTAGATTTCCCTACTCTGAAAATCTGGGTTAGTGGGATTGGCTGCATTTTCTCTGTGTTTGGTTTCAACCAAGGCATTAAACTTCCAGGAACCTGAACTCCCAGCATTATCAGCTGAGTCTTGGATTTGGTCAAAAAAACCTTGCCCAGAAACCTTGAGCGTGGCTTCTTGTCTTCCAAGCTCACATTTTTTTGTTACATGAATGGTGCTCCAAGAGGTGCACTCACCTCAATTCCATCAGCTCCATGGTTCTGGCTTTCCACGCGTGATGGGAGGAGACTTCTTACCAGGCTGTCACCGAGATCCAAACCAAATCCACCTGTGCTCTGTGCTGCTCCAATACAGAGCAAATGTTTGTTTGGGCAGCGTGGGGGGGGGTGGCTGCTGGTCTCAGCTGCATGCATTTCCAGGACAGAGAGACCCTCCAAAGATATCTCTGCAGTTCTAGCGAGGGGGTATTAAGTATTTTGCTGCAGGGCAAATGATTCCCACTTTGTAGTGCAGCTGCTGATGAAGTCAGGCTCTTATTCCAGGGAACTCTGGAAAGAAGCATACCTGCCTTTTTCTGCCCAGTAACACTCTGGCTTATCTGTTTTAATTCTGGGGCTTGCAATTTGGGTAAGAAACCTGTCTGGGTGTTATATCAAGCGATGGCAAACATCACCTGTGCTGGGAGGTCTTGTTGTTTCCCTGCCTTGCAGTTGGTAGAGGTATGCTCTCCGGCTCTGCAGCAGTTTCCAAAACGGGCTTGGTCGTGCTTCTTGCCCTGTGTTTTGCTGTCTTCCTGGCTTTCTAGGCTTATCTGAAGGGGAAAAATATCCAAACTCCTCTGTAACAATGGCCATTCTGTTCACCCAGAGGTATAGCTCTGGTGCTTGGAAAGACAAACTGGTTCCCAGGCAAGCACATGCAAGGTGTGACTTACTCTAACATGACACACAGTCAGGTGGTCATTGCTGCATCTTCTGTGGCGTGGCTGCCCTCCACACACAAGGGCTTCCTGGCTTTCTAGGCTTATCTGAAGGGGAAAAATATCCAAACTCCTCTGTAACAATGGCCATTCTGTTCACCCAGAGGTATAGCTCTGGTGCTTGGAAAGACAAACTGGTTCCCAGGCAAGCACATGCAAGGTGTGACTTACTCTAACATGACACACAGTCAGGTGGTCATTGCCGCATCTTCTGTGGCGTGGCTGCCCTCCGCACACAAGGGTGTCAGAGGGTCTCATCTGCATGGCTTTGTAGGAGCGCTCATATTCCTGGCCATACAACTTTCCCTTGTGCAAAATAATCTTAGCAGGACTCTTGCATGTCAAGCATGGGAGGAGGCAGGAGCCAATCTGCAAGGGCAGGATTCATGTCTCCGGTGCATGCCAGGTCTATTGATGGCTTAGGGTGGAAGCCAAGAAAAGAGGGAGGAGGATGGAGCCTTAGCTCTGTGCTAGCAGCATCCCCTTTGACACCTGCACTTAAATTCTGGGCCAGATGTCTTGTGCTGCTTGAGTCTCTGGCCCAGCTATGTTAGAAGCAGCACTAATAAGCCTTTAAATGCTGGAATCATTAGGAGAATTTTCTCCATATTTAATAGCTCTCTCATGAATATTTTGGTGCACCACAGATGCTAGAATGTGGGTATGACTCATGGAGTGGGGACTTTGCTTTGCTGTGGCTTGTATCCTAAGGTCTTTCCCATACCGTTGCATAAGGCTGTCTAGTTCCAGGGTAGGGATATTGAGTGTTCTCCAAGTCCAGATTATAGTGTATAACCCCTGTTGTTGTATGATACAGCAAATGAGTGTAGGGGCTGCCTGTTGTAATAAAAGGGCAGAGAAATTAACTTGATTGAGCAGGCTGGTGAAGCAGCTTGTTTACCACATCCCTGAGGAGATGGAGACATTCAACTACTTTGTGGAACTGGCTCTGTTGCTTGATTCATACACATCCTGTACATTGTTGATTTATTTAGAACTTGTATTATACTAAACAATCAAGAACAAACAAAGGCCACTCCAACACACCAAAGCCAACCCTCTCTGGACTTAAAGCAGATACACTGAAACTTCTGGAAACCTATGCTTGGTGATAATCCTTCCACTTGTGCTGTCAAGTTCTTTCCACGGGTGTTTTCTCCACACTTATCTGTGTGAAGAAAGGCAGGATTTGCTTTCCTGAATTAGCCCTCTTGTGGCAGTGACTGTGACCTTATCTAACAGCCTCTGCTGCAGCAAGGCGCTTCTAGCAGAGCAGGCAACAAATTAGGAGCTGTAACTTCCCTCTGTCCCTGGCTCTGTGCTGGGCCTGTTGTGGAGGAAAATGATAATTTTGGGTTGATGCATTGGGGATGGGAAATAACCAAGATGTCTGGCTCTCCTGGGATGGACCTGGGAAGCTCTGACCTCCCTGTCTTGGCTCTTCCTAAAGTGCAATGAGTCTGTTTAGACGGAGTGCATCTCCTTCTTGTCCCCATCCCAAGGGCAAGTGCTCAGCGGGATGCTTAGGCATGGGAGAGGTTCCCATACGTCACTCGTCTCACTGACTGCAGCGGGATTTGCTGTGTGCTTACAGCTTGGAGAGTATTTAAAGAACTTCTCCCCCTGCCCTGGCTTCCTTGCTTGCAAGAGTGAGTAGATTTTTCCTTATTGACCTCATCTGTGAAGGTGGCTGAAAGGAGATTGCTCAGGGCTGTATTTGCACTTTCTGCTGGACATGCTGAGCGGTCAGCTTGCAAGATTCAGGACATTGGGAAGAGTGCTGGGTAGAAACCTGCCTCCCACCCCTCTCCAGCAGCTTCAGCTTTGTTTGTTTTCCATCACATCATTCTGAAGAAGGTTTTAGTTAGGAAGAAAGAGGTTAGCCTTTTTCTCATGGTCAAAAAGGAAAGCATTTTTTTTAAAAATCAAAATGCGAGCAACAGAGAATTGGCAGAATTTTCATAAAGTTTAGGCTTTGTCAAATTTCCATTTTCCTTTGAGAGTTGGGAGAATGGAAACAAGGCAACAAGTGAGAAGCATGTGACTCATGTCAGTTACTTGTGTGCGTGAGCATAATTTGTACACCGTTTCAATTTGCTTCATTCTCTTGCCATGCTCCCTCTGACAGCATCTCCCTTCCAGGGCCTTCTGCTTCTCATGTTCTCAAAATTGATTTCTCCATAGCACTGGCTATTTGTTTGTCATACTCTAAGCTCTGTCTCACTCAGCTGCTGGCCTCTGAACTTCTAGATGGACTCTTGCTACCGTATTTTCTTTTAATGGCTTCTTACCATAAACATGTCTGTTCCTCTCTCAAGTTCCTTCTGACCAAGCCAGTAGATCCATTTGCTCAGTCACCCCTTCATCATCTGCCCCACATTAAAGCGTTGAAGGGTTTGCTGCACTGGGGACTGCTCGTATGGCCGGCAATGCAAACTGGGGGGAGCAGACACTGCTTCCACTCCACACTGCCGTGCCTTCACTGTCAGAAATCTTCATTTGCAGAGAAATTTTCTTGGCTTCTCTCTCACAGTTCTGGCTCCTCTGTTCAAATCTGAACTGGTGGTTTAGCAGAATTTGTTTTGACAAAAGCAAAGGATATTCCCAGCCAATTAAAAATATGGTAATGCAAAGATGGGAAAGAAACGCAGCACTTCCTTTGCTTGAGGGGTTTGTTGTTAGCTGTCACTGTGCTTAGAGGGATTAAAAGTGCATGCTGGAGGTTCATGTCAGATTGAATGTTAAGCTCCCAAGCTACAACCATGCTCTTGGGAGCAGGGAGACAATAATTCATTACTGACGGGAATGGAAGGATTACTTCAGTAATTTGCTTATTGACTTGTATTCTTTCTCACGTGGGCATGTACATACACAAGGACGTGCAATCGTAACACTCATTTTATTACAGTCTTGTGCTATAGGTGATTGAAATCTAGGATTATTTAGACAGTTTGCCCTCTGATATGGTGTCTGAGATGTCTTGAGTGACAAGGATGGGCCAAATGAAGAAGGCCCGAGGTCTTGGAAGACCCAGACTCTCTTCCTCCTCTCTTGAGGTCTTGTAGTTTTGTGCACGTTTCTCTCCAGGATGTGTCTGGCAGCCATGGGTAATAGGTGGCCTGAATTGTTCATCCTCCTCTTCCTTTTAGATGCTGCGGTGGGTACCTAACATTGTGTGAGCCTCCCAAGCAGGCAGCCTAAAAACAGGTTTGAGGTTTTGTGCTTACCTTTACTGCCTGTGGAAGAGCTCTACATGCAATGCCTCCCCCGGTGCTAGGTTAGCTGGTGATTGTGGTGACTGAAGGAAATACATGAGAGAGCAAAAGCAGACTCTTTGGAAGTATCTTCTAAGAGTTACTTTTATCTGTGTACAAGGTGTGCTACGACTGCTAGAATCTGTGTCCTGATTTTCTGGAGTGGGTCAGTAGGCATAGACAACAAGCCATGGACGGTCTTGAGGTGATACCTTGGGCTGTTTTCAGAGATGTCACTCTTGGTGGAAATCAAGTAGGAATAGAAATGGTGGCAAGAAACTGGAGATACATCCACCTTCTTACTCCAGGAGAGTGGTGTGCTGGAGAGACAGAGATCCTTGCCTTTGCAGTCAGGATCCCATATCTCTTTGCCTCCCTTGATCATTCTCTTTGATTTCTCTTACCACTCCTCAAGGGTTAAAAGTCCCTAAGAATTGCCAGCTGCATGGAGAATGTCCTGCCCTGCTTGCTGGAAATCAATGTGTTGGAGGCAGTTCAAAGATGTCTTAAAGTCTTCGTGGTCCCACTCACAGCTTTTGTGTGGCTTCAGAGAAGCCAAATGCTCCTGCTTCCACTCCCACTTGTTCATTGCGATGGTCAAGGCATAAGGTGAGGATTTGCCTTTATCCCCGCTTGTGAACTGCCGGCACAGGAATGTTGAGGTTCTGGCATCTCCTCTAAGACAAGCTACCTCCCTACTACTTCACTCTAGAGCACCGTACTGAAATCAGTTGATGTGCAGAGTAATAGAGGGTTGAGCTGCTTTCTAGCAGGCAACTGGAAAAGCATGTAAAGGGTTACATCAGACAGCAAGAAAAGACAGACTCTACAGCACTGCTGTTTTCTAACAGGCAGACGGGACTTGTAATATCAGCACTTACTGAATTAATTTGCTATGTAGCACCAGTAAAGCTCAATGTTCTTTCGGTGAATTCTAGTTTTGAGAAAAATCAAGAAAGTAATTACTTGGTTTGGTCATTAATTACTCGCTACTGGACATTTTCGAAGGTGTAGTATGAAAAGCCTGAGGCAGCTATTAAGAGTAGCTTTAATGCTATTGATCTATTTGCGCTTATCATGAAATTTCTCTGCTTTTATGACATTTTATTGAACTGGTGGATACAGGTGTGTGGAGCCAGGGAGCGTGAGCTGCCCTCTCCCATGCTTGGCTGTTGGCGCTGCCCTCTTGATGGAGCAATGGTGAGCATCCCTTGGAGGAAAGCCGAGCAGGATGGCGGGCACAGGGAGCTCTGACCATTGCACAGCTGCCCAACCCACGCTGTGCTTGGGCATGATGAGAGATACCATGCTGCTAATAAGACAAATCCACCACAGGAGGGGAGGGAGAAGTGAAACCCAGAAAAATGACTTGCCTGTGGTCTTGCAGAAGGTCAGTGGCAAAAGAGGGAGCAGTTTCCAGATGTCCTGGCATCCCAGTCTGCCTGTTCTTAAATGGGCCAAGTGACTCTTGAATCCTTTTCACTGGCACTTTCATTAGTGTATCTGGCTGGTGACAGTTCAGTCCTTCTCACTGCTGCAAGCCACTCCATCCCTCCGTTTATGCTTCTCTTCTTGTGGTTCAGTACCACTATGGCCATTCACTGATGTGAAGATTTCTTTGGAACTGGACATTATCTGGAAAAAAGTTAGGTATGAATGAATTGGGGGCCAAGAGGGACAGGCAGAGCATGCCTAGGCAGTGGTACATGATGCTTTTCTTCACTCCTCTACAGCCTCTGGCATAATGCTTTCTTATTCCCTCAGCTAGTAACAGCCTATCTGCCGTCCCTGAATGCTGTACCATGGAGACGAGGTTAATCCTGCTGGCAAGTGAGAAAGGTACAAGCCAACAGCAGCACGACCATGTTCTGTTAAGCTGGAAATGCAGCACGGAACGGCAGTGGCTTCTGGGAAAGGGCAGGATTGTCATTTCATTTCCAGTGGGTTTCCTCAAGGCAGGCCAGGGTCTCGCAAGGTTGGCATTGGTTGAATCAAGATTTGTTCTGGCTTTGTTCCCAGTAGGGAAA
>NW_010428368.1:18175-39124 GCF_000710305.1 Buceros rhinoceros silvestris | reverse complement strand
AAGGTGCTGTCTTTCCATGTACAAACTCAGACAGAAAATACCACCATATCATTATTATTTTTTTCCCTCCCTGTACCTCGAAGAACTGGAAAAATGCAACACACATTTAACAGTGCCAAAGGGATTTGGTTGTTTGGCTTGTGCCTTCTGGTCTTTCCCCTTCTTCCATCATATGTGTTATGCAAAATTGAAACACACCCTTCTCACCTGCTTCCCACTGGGGGAAAAGTGGCCTTTAAAAATCATAATGTGACTGCAGCTGATATTGCAGAAGGGGAAAATGAGACGAACTTTAAACTCCCCTTTGCTTTATGAATTTGTTCAAGTCTCCCCTCACAGCTGCTTAGCCATGGCTGTTAGAGATACTTTTCCTTCCTAGAAAATGGTGGAAGTGAACTTTTTTCTCTTCGGTATCTGACTTGGTACCTTCCTCCCCTCCTTTGTCTGATTTAATCAGAAATTTGCAGTGGTTTTGATTGGACTCTTTTGATCAGAGTGCAGAATCCCCCAGGTACAGGATCGTTAGTTCTCATTAGCAGAAGAAACATTTTTCCATGGTGGTGCACATCTTTGTACAGCTAATTGAAGAATCATCACGGTGACTTTACTGCCTCGTTGCTTTTCATGGGTACCTTGGAGGCACCTAAGAACTGACCAGGTTGAAAAGGACTAGGATAGAAAACAAAGAGTGGAAGGGACCAGTTGTTAAATTAATTAGCAGCTGCTAAAAGAAACGCTTTGCTTATTTCTGTGCAATACGGTGCTACTGGATGAAATTAAGAAAGAGAAATCAGGAGCTTGGCAAGTTTTATAAGGAGGCTGGGTTGGTATTTGCATATCAAAAGTAGCCAGAATTTTTGGAACAGGAGCACACATTTTAAAGGGGGTTTTGCCCTTTGTGTTTGAAGAGTTAAATCAGTTTTGGGCTATTAAAGACTGCAGAAGGAGGCCTGATTTGCATATGTGCTGTTGGTAGGAATCTTGTGCTTCAGCCTGGCATGTCCCCAAGTTCGATGTTAGACAGAATGGCCATGGGCCTGCTCCTGCCTGTCAATTCTCTTGGTCTTGGATTTGTGGTGTTAGGGTGGAGGAAATGGAAAGGAATGGGCAGGAGGGAGAATAATTAATAGCAAAGAGGAACATCTCTGCAGTGGGCTGAGAGCCAGCGGATCTGCACCAGCCACGTAAGAGGCTGTACTCGGAGCAGGTTACAGAGCTGGATCTCAGCCCTGGCACTTCTGCAGCCATTTCAATTAATGTCATCGTTCAAGGCAGAGCTTGTAGATGAAAAACGTGCACTACTGTGAAATGTGATATTGTTGTGCCCTGTGGTGGTTCTTCAGAAAGTGGTGAAACATGCAGTGCTGTTTCCTGAAGTGTAAAAGGTGTGTGAGAACCACCTGATACCTGAGGGCTCCTTTCCAGGTGGTGCCAGAATGGAACCCACCCATTCAATCTGAAGATAAGAGACCTGTGTGGGAGCAAGACACGTTTTCTTTTATGTATTTCCTCTTTCTTTTCCTTTACAGAAAAAGTATCCAGATGCTGGAACAGATTACTAGTAGATGCAATCAGTTCTCCCTTGCTGGAAATCATTTACGTGGTGTTAGATACCTATGCAAAAGATATGTTCCACCAGAAGTTATTGGTTGCCATAGAGGGTTAAACGGCCCAGAGGGCAACATTAGACCCTTCTGCCTTTAAATTTAGAGCTGGCCTCAGCAGTGTGACCCCCTCCATGTGTTTTGTCCCAGACTTTGTCCCAGTCAACACTTGTGACTGGATTTTCAAGTTCGTTTTTCATAGCTGTGTCCCTTTGTCAGTGGATGGGTCTTGTGGCCATGCTACACCAAGTCTTGCTGAAAGAGTTGGTTGTGCTTTGTCTCAACCGCCTTTTCAGTCATCTCTAGGGCAAAGGGTTATACAACATAGGAGATGTTCTTTTGGACTGAGGGATGAAATGGTTAAAGAAAATATTTTGTAAAGCTGTCGGAGGAACAAAGGGTTTTCTTGCAGGGCACTAACCTGTCATATCTTCCCATGTATGTCCAAACAGGTGTCTGAGTATTTTGCCTGAGGAATGTGAGGACCAGAATGGCGGTACAGGCTTGTGCCATGGCCCGACTTGAAGGACAAGGCTTTGTGGACCTCTCTAAAAACATTGAAACAGGTCAAAATAAAGATGGTGGCACAGTTTGACAGGACCTATGCTGTACGGTACAGCTGGCCAAACACGAGCATCAGGGATGAGTTGTGGTTGTGTGTGAAGCTGTTGCTATTTCATGTCTTTCCAATGGGGAAAACTTCACTGGGGAGTCTGCTTCTCTGGAGGTGGTATGGGGACTATGCAGAGAGCTGTGGGATGTACCACACTACAGCAGACTAGGGATTGGTCTTTGCTGGTCTGAGAGTTTGCAGAGAGCCTTCAAGGACCCTATGACAGCA
Source organism: Buceros rhinoceros silvestris (assembly GCF_000710305.1). NCBI lineage: Eukaryota > Metazoa > Chordata > Aves > Bucerotiformes > Bucerotidae > Buceros > Buceros rhinoceros. Next base: position 36,679 of record NW_010428368.1, on the reverse strand, counting down.
CCAACCAGTACTGATGGGTGTGCTGTGTTAGAAGGGGGCAGTGCAGGACACTCTTCTGTGACAATAGTCCTAAAACCACTCTTCCTTCCCTGTAGCCCTGAGCTAGCTGTGGTGGACACTGTACCTCCTGGGGTTCATCACTCCTTGGTGCAGCACCATAGGAGGGGATCAGACCAGCCCATGGGAAGTTGTTAATTAAATACAAGGGGGTGCGTGGTTATCTGTCTTTGCAAATCCCTAAAACAGCCTGATGGAGGCCATGGATGATGCTGCTTGTACTCGCCTTAATTAGTATGTCTTTTTCGCTTGGGCCAGGCTAGGCCAGCCTGCAGCCCGATGTGGTCTGGCCGTTCCTGTCATATTCTTTAACCTCTGGCCTGGGAATGCGTGATCTTGTGGCAGTCTCAAAAGTAGGTGGCTTTTGAGAACAGAAAGGTGCTGAGTAAAGACTCCTTCCCATTTATCACCCCATTTTCCATGTCTGATTGAGAGCAGTGGGAGAAAAAGGTGTGAAGGAGTGAAAGGCATTCCTAAGCCACAGCCATTTATCACTGTTGCAGAGATACTCCAGCATGGCTGCCAGACAGGCAGGCATGCTCCCCCAGCCTCCTAATCACCCTATTGTATTACCCCCTGCATTTCTTCATATTCTTTAACCTCTGGCCTGGGAATGCGTGATCTTGTGGCAGTCTCAAAAGTAGGTGGCTTTTGAGAACAGAAAGGTGCTGAGTAAAGACTCCTTCCCATTTATCACCCCATTTTCCATGTCTGATTGAGAGCAGTGGGAGAAAAAGGTGTGAAGGAGTGAAAGGCATTCCTAAGCCACAGCCATTTATCACTGTTGCAGAGATACTCCAGCATGGCTGCCAGACAGGCAGGCATGCTCCCCCAGCCTCCTAATCACCTTATTGTATTACACCTGACATTCCTTTCTTCCACTAATATGTTATTTTTGGTCTGACAGCTTTATGAGGGGAGAAAAGAGAAATAGAGACACACACGCACCCGGACAAACACAGACAGCATTCATTCCTTATCAGCAAGGAATGGGTCTGACTCGGACACGAAAGATCTGCTGATTGAAACACCTTGCTGTCTCCAGCAGCTCACTATCTGCCATGGAATGGGAATACCCAGAGCCCACAGAAGGGAGGGGAAGGGGCAGAATTAGGTCTGGAGTGTCGATCCTTCAGGTATCTTGCCTTCCTGACTTTAGATGTTCTCTGAACTCTGCTGGGATGTCTAGTTAGTGGGAGAAATCAGGCTGCTGTCCACCTTGGGATGTTGACATGGTGGGAGGGTGGTCATCTGGTTGACCACGGCATCACCTTTAGAGCCTGGTTCTGGTGTTGAGTAGAGAAGGCAGTCTACAGACAGTCATGGCTTGTGCAGAGATGTCTGGCTTGGAGTAAGGGCTGGTGGAGGAGTGATGACCCCAGTGTGCTAGGAGTCCTGACGCTGGTTTCATTTTGCAGATAAGAGGGGAAATGAAAAAGTGTGTGTGTGGGAAATGCCATGTCAAGCATGGCCACTGGTTATTGTGTTTCATTCAAAGGCAGAGGGAAATGTGTGGGAAGTGGGAGTGGCAGGAACAAAATCTAAAAAGTTGAGTGCCATGATTTTAAAAGTGGAAAAGAGGAATGTGAAATAAGCAGGAGTTCGTTTGGGCTGGGTGTTTGCTGGCAAAACATGAAAAGAGAAAAAAATGCTGGGAATGAAAACCAAGGGGAAAATGTTCTAATATAAAAATAATGCTGAGCTCTTGTCTGTTCTGCATCCCGTGATTCATCAGGTGTCCTGGAAAATCTATGGTGTTCGTTCTCATCGGTGAAGAGGAGGTTACAGGCCACCTCAGGCTGCTGGTTGGTGAGGGGGTGAGCCTCAGCATCAGGTCCTTGGGCACACAGATCCTGGGAGGGCTGGCTGGGCAGGTGTCAGCTGGAAAAAGAAACAGAAGACCAACCCAGTATCCTATGCGTCTATATGCTTTTCTTCCTTTGGCCTGTGTCCTTTCTCCGGGATGCCTAACCTCACTGAACACTTTCTTCTGTAATAATATTTGCATTGGGCAACGCATGTGCTGTCCTCAAAGTAGCCCCTCTTGCATGGTTGGTGTTCTTCTGCCAGGGAGAAACAGCTTCAACCCTTTCCATTCCCACATTACAGCAAAAATGTCCCATTCCCAAGTATTATGGGAGAAAGGCTGATCAAACAGAGCAATTAATTCAACAAACAATACAATTAAGCCATGATCCCAGTGCAGTTTCCACACAGAAACAGAATAAACAGTCTTCCCAGCATGGATAAATAAACTCACAGATGGAGGCTTTTGTGAGTGACGAAGTTTTCCCTCCACAGCCTTCTTGAGAGCACATAAAAAGCGCGGAGTACATAAATCTCTGGCTCCCCATTCTCTTGGATTGAGGAGGAAGGAACAGCGCGCCTGCTGTGGGGCAGATGTGCGCTGGCTCGAGACCGAGAGAAGGGACCTGGGGACGGCGCAGAGGCGTGCGTGGTGAGGCTGCAGGCAATCAAAGTCTGTGTCAGCTGGCTCCTCCAAATGTCCCCCGAGGCCAGCTCTTGTCATGGCCTTGACGCAAAACACATGGTGCAAAAAGCTGCGAAGGAGGAGAGTGACCTGCTTCACACTTGGCTGGGCTCACTTGTTACTTGAGGAATTGATGGAAAACCCCTTTTTGAACTAGGTTTCAAAACCATGGGAGCTGGAGGTGGAAAAAGAGGCATCTGCTGAGTCCTTGGCAGTATACAGAGAGCAAAACCAAGTGAGTTGTTTACCCAAGGAAAAGGAAGATAAATATTTCCAGGGATGATGCTGACTGCATGGAGGTGGTGAGATCCAGGCTGCCTGCTCTGACTCTTTAAAATCAGCTGGAGACTGTTCCGGGAAAGGCTTTTCCATTCCTAGTCAGTCTCCATGCTGAGTTACTGGAGCTGGCAAATGTTGGCTGCCTTGAGGGTTGGTGGGCAGCAGGATTGTCAGGGCGGTGCGGGGAAGGAGGGTGTGAGAGTTTGGGTTGGGCACCTATGGGAAGAGTAGCTGGAGTGGAGGTGCTCTGCTGGTGTGAGGAGTGGAAAGAATCGAAGAGGCAGACTTGAGTTGTATTGCAACTTACATGCTATTTGGGGTCATCTCTTTTAGAAGCAGCCAAGTTGGAAGTGGGAGGAAACAGTGCAGTTTCAAAGAGGTGTGAAAATCCTGTGAGCTGTCATCCTGTGTCTTGTGGCAAGCAGTTACGGCAGTCTTGGGTGTGGATGTTCTGGACAGAGAAAGGAAAGGCTTTTTTTCTGAGAAGAGCCTCTTTGGTGCTGTATAAGCATCATTCTGCTGGGGGAGGCTGGCTGGTGTGACGGGGTGTGGTTGTGGGGCTGTGGGAAGTAGGTGGAATTCACTCACCAGCTAAACTCACCCCGCTAAAGAGATTAAGCTGAATTCTTTCCTTTTTCCTGCTGGAGGATGTTTCTGTTGTTCTTCTTTCCCTTCTCTCTTGCCTCCAGTTTCCTGGATGCGTTACTCAGGAACTTGCTGAACACCCAAATGGCTTGATTTAGTGTTCAGGATCCCTGAGTAGGGACTTGAGGCAGTGAACCTGGCACCAACCTCTGCGGCTGCTGTTTGAGCCTTGGCAGGCTGCTGAGCTAATGATGAAATTAGCTGGGGAAACTATTTCCAGCCTCAAATTGCGTAAATCTGAACTGTGGGAAGAGTCGCATCAAAGTCGTACAAGTTTAGGGAGCGTCCCGTATATGACACAGAATTCAGTACCTGCAGGTTAATGCAAAAACACGCTTGAGTCAGAGGGCAGCTTGCTGGTGCCATGGAAATTGGGCAAATGTCGTGTGTTGGCTCCTACGCTCACAGCAAGGAGGTCCTTTTGCACCACACACCATAGGCCTTCTTTGCAGAGCTGCCCTTCAAATACAACGGATGGAATCTCAAAGTAAAAAAACTTCAGATGCATTTGTTAAACCCAAGTCACAAATAAGGGCATGTGTGCTATCACCTAGCCAGGGGTTTCTCAGAGGTGTTTGCTTGGACTGATGTTATGTTTTCTGGGACCTGCTCTGCTGTGGCTTCATATTTGGTTTTGCCTTTGCATTGTTTTTAGCTATTAAGCAGTGGTTTTGATGGTAGAAGAACAGGCTTTCTTAGCTGACACGTACCCTAGGTTGGGTTTTGACTTGGAAGAAGAGGCAGAACATTCCTTTTGTCCTGACTAATGACTCGCATGGTCTGAGATCAGAATCCTTCCACCTCCAAATAGGAAACAGCTGCCATTGTGATCATTCTCCAAGAGCTCCTAGAACTGGCCACCCTCCAGCTTCCTGCAGCAATACCCTTCTGCAAGCCAGAAGGCTACAGGTGGGCCAGCTGCTGTGACCCTGCCCTGTCCCTGAGCCTGGCTGTGGGTGCTAACACAGCCAAATCCTGGAATGGAGGACAAGAAACAGCTTTATCAAGCAAGGGCATAAACCACAAGTGGCTTGAAAGACTTATCAAGAGAACGTCCGTGTAAGATTTTGAAGGCAGCTGTGTTCCTGTCTCAGAGCTGGCCAGAAAAAAGTCATTGTGGCTGCAGTTCTGTGGTGCTGAGCTAGTAAGTTTCACCAAGAAACAAACTACTTGGCTTGGTCTTGGCGCCACTCTAATTTAATTAATGTGACTTCTGGCCATCTCAATGAGCTCACATCTGCCAGTAAAAAGTCCTGTGGCTGTGTTTTGTCCCGTGGGAAAGACCGAGAGACTTGCTCTTCATCACCATCATGGCTGCTAAACTTTGTCCAGCTCAGCGCTTCTCATCAGAAATCTCATTAAACCAGAACTCGTACTTCTCAATGCAAGGATCTTGCCCATGGGAAGGCTCTCCATGCAGAATGGCTGTCACCATGTGCAGGCAAACAGGCACTAACCCCTCTTCCTCACAGAACATGGTTCATTTCCTGCACTGTGGCAGGAAGCCTTGGATGCAACTGAAGATGTTTACCAGGGTTTGTCCCGTTGGCCCTAGAACTGAGGTGGGAACCCATCTTCCAGAACTTGGCAAAGGTTTGACTGAAAAAGGAGCTGCTCTGGCCACTCTGTGGACATTAGTTTAGCTGGTACTTTTGCAGCCTCTGCCTGGAGCAGAGTCTTAAATGTCATACTTGTTCTTAGCAAGGCGTTAAGTTGTTAAGTGCTCGGTACTGCCATCCTGTCAGATGTCCTGGATGATACCCAGTCAGAAATCCTGTCTGCACTCCTTGTCCCAAGGAGGCTTCATCTCTGCAGAGACGCTGCATTTCTCCGCAGCGCGCACTTGAGCTGTACCAGCTTAGAGGCAGAGCAGGGGGTGGATCAGAAGACTGCTGTGCCTGCTTCAGCTCAGCCTGCAGCAGAAGTCCAAGCGGTGTTGGTTGGCCCCATTTGACAGGCAAGCTGTGGGGGAGCTGTGTCTCCCTGACCCCCAGTCCTTGCCTTTATCTTTCTGTAGTCATTTAGAAATTCCAGGGCTCCTTTCAGCAAATACTGTCACTACTCTGTGACAAAGCTTGTTTCCCTTGTGGGCATCCCTTTTCAGATATCTGATGGACAGACTGTTTGTACTCACTGATGTGAAGCAAGCTCAACTGAAATGAAATCATTTATAAAAGTCACAAGAGGATTTGGATATTAGCAGTTCATTTCCTGCCACATTCACCAAGCTGCAATTAACACAGACCCAAAAGATAACACAGCACTACTTTTCCTGTCTGTCCTCTTTCATCCTCTTGCTTCCTTTTTCCTTCCTCATTTCCTTCCCTTCTGAGCTGGACATATTGTACGTCTCCCTTTTTACATTTTTTTAAATTTTGCTTTCCATTTCACTCTCTTCCCTTCTGTTTGTGCTTTCTTTTTTGCCTCTTTGCTTCACTCATCTCTTGTATTCTTTTCTTCCTCTTGTTTTATTCTCCCTCTACATTTAAATCCAGGCATAAACAAATTATTTATGAAGGGCTGTAATTTATGATGCATTCTTAATGTCTTGGAAGACTCAGATAATTTATTTAATGAGTAAAGACATGATAATTCACAGATGATGATTCCACTCAGAAAATTAGTTTCATTAATTTGCTGTAAATTCTCTGCCTTGATTTAGTGCAGAAGGAGTTCCTGAAAACAAATGCAAATCTTTGCCACGGTATTTTTTTGTCAGCACCGAACCAGTGTGCAAACATGCTGGTATTTCCACCCCTCGCTATCTCTGTTGCACTCCTGCTTTCTGCTTGTGTCCTACCACACTAAAGCAAAGACAGCAGAAGCAGAAGCATTTCTTTTGCAGTGTGTGTGAGAGGCTAGAGGGGAGCAGGGATGGAGACAGCATTCCTGTTTCAGGAGGTGATAGAACAGGCAGCACAGTCTCAAAATGTTTGTTTTGCAAAACTACATGCTGATTCCTGAGCTTTTGCCTGCTAACTTCAACTCTAAGAGAGAATTAAAAAGTTGATTTGCTTTTTTTAATAGAGTATAAAAGGTACTTTTTCAAATAAATTTCAAGGCAGATAATTTTGAAGTAGAGTCTTGCTGATAAGTGCAGTATATACAAATATTATAGGAAACCTATAGAAGTGATTCATGGTATACTATTGATCTAATCATATTTAACTAAGTGTTTGCATCATACCTTATTAATCACAGATAATAGGGCTCCAAGTATACCTTGGAGAATCAGGACTTTGCTCTTCACAACAGTCCATAAATTCTGGCTGTATCTTGCTGGGACCATTGTAGCCCATGGAGCTTCCCTAGGGATGATCTTCCCCGTCTGTATTTCACATTTTGTTTTAAAAATGGGTCTGTCGATAATGCTTTAAACCACCTTATTAGGGACACTCTTCTGCTGCCTAATTGATGTCAGCTTAGGAAAGTTTTCCAGCTTTTACCAGAAAGAAACTGTACCATGGTTCACCATTTCTCCCGTACGTTGTGGTGGGGGAAGGTGTGTGCTGCTCCTGGGACTGAACAGTGAGCGTGCAAGATGCAGTAATGCCACCCGCTGTGAGACCACCCTCTTTCCTTTGTGTATACGTAAATGATCCGCAGTCTGCCTGGAGCTGGTGGGCAGACTGCGGATCATCTGAGAGGCTGAAAAGGATGTTGACCAATGGAGCTGTGCTCTGCCACCTCTGGTACACACAAGCCAGCTGAGCATGGCAAGTGCCGACGTAGGTCCAGTATCTGTTTTGTGCCAGGATGAAGGCAGTGTTATGAGGAAGAGGGAGGATTGGAAGCAAGTTACTGCATTCAGCTGTAAGGGGAACAACTCCTTGCCCTCTCAGCTGCTTTTACAGAACAGGTACAATACTCTGGGAATGGTAGAGGAAAGACACAAAGAAACAGAAGAGGAAGAACCTGTGCAAGTACTTTCACCAAGGTCGCCCTTGCGTAAGACCAACATTGTCAAGAATCAATGGCCAGTTATGGTCAGTTGAATGTCTGGAAGCCCACAGGGATGGGTGGGATTCACCCCAGGCTACTGAAGGAGCTACTGGATGTTGCAGCAGGACCTTTCTCAATCATCTACCAAAGATCTTGGTTGTCTAGGAAGGTCCCAGCTGGCTGGAAGCTAGAGAGTGTTGTTCCAATTTACAAGAAGGGCATGAGGGAAGACCCAGGAAACTACAGATCTGTTAGTCTAACCTCAGAGTCTGGAGAAAAAATTGGAGATTATCATATTGGGCACAGTTGAGAGGCATTTAAAGGATGATGTAATCATCAGGCACAGCCAATATGGGCTCACAAAAGGAAAGTCCTGCCCAGTTCTGTTGAATGCTGGAGTTGAATGTACCATCAGTAAGTTTGCGAATGATACAAAACTGGGAGGTGCTGTTGGCTGTCTTGAGGGACAAGAGAACTTGCAGTCCTGGATATAAATTGGGAGGGGAGTGGCTGGAGAGCAGCCCTGCAGAAAGGGATCTGGGAGTGCTGGTGGCAGCAGCTCAATAGAAGTCAACAACGTGCCCTGGCAGCTAAGAGGGTAAACCACATCTTGGGGTGCATCAAACTCAGCATAACCAAACAGCCGAAAGAGAGGATTATCTTGCTGTACTCAGCATTGGTGCAGCCTCACCTGGAGTACTGTGTGCGGTTCTGGGCCCCACCATTTGAAAAGGATGTTCAGGTACTTGAATATGAGTGGTCAAATACAGGAACAAGCTTCCCAGAGAGGTGTTTGATGCCCCAAGCCTGTCAGTGTTCAAGAGGTATTTGGACAATGCCCTTAACAACATGCTTTTAACTTTTGATCAGCCCTGAAGTGGCCAGGCAGTTGGACTAGAGGATCACTGTAGATCTCTTCCAACTGAACTGCTCTTCGCCCCCTCTCAATGGTTGCATACGCAGGCATCTGAAAAGGAACAGTGTCAGGCTGGAGGATAATGGTCCTAGCAGATACCAGCACTGGCGGGGCTGCATGTAACAGAGAAGTGAATGCAGGGTGGGATCCTATTTGCTTCTTACAAGCTGGGAATAAGCTGGTTCTGGGATTCATGTTTTGAGTATCTAATCTCTGTGGACTACAACATATGATTCCTGAGGCAAGTTGTCATGCAAGTCTGTTGTTCGTCCTTATTGGCTGCCTAGCCGATTAAAGTCAGATGCATTTCTCCTTGATTTTGCTCTGTGGCTTTGTGCATTTTGATAACCACAGTTGAGTTGATATAAGCAGGTCTTGAAAAGATGTTTTAGAAAGTTATGAATGTGCATCAGGCTGGCAGATGCCTTCTTCCCAGCTAGCCACCTATGAAATGCTGTATGAAGGATTTCTCAGAGCTGTGCTTGATTTGTGGAAGGTAAAAATGTACCCTTTTGCTGTGGCAATTGAAAGTGTGAATTGAAAGCCTGCAGGTATTTGGGAAAATGCTTGAAAAGTAGGTGATCCAAAATTTTATTAAATGTCCAAACACTTTGGAAAAACAAGTGATGTTGGTGAGATTTGATTGTGCAACCCTTTCAGGGTCCTCTGATGAGTTCAATCAGCAGTAGTAGTCAGCAGGAGCAGAGTAGCAAAGGATGATTCTTTTCAATACAAGGTCCTGGAGGTCGTCACCTATATCCTGCCGGTTCTTGTGCTTCCTGAACTTGGGATCACTGTTTTTTTCCTTAGCTGTATCATACGAACCAGACCTTCGAGGGTAGTTTCTCATGGGCACTTGCCCTGTGTCAGCAATGATAGCAGACATAATGCTGTTCAGCAGAGGCTCTGCTGGAATGAGGTTGTGCAGGTCAACAGCTTAGCTGCCTAGGGGACGTTTGATGTTTAACCTTTTTTGGTGGGAGTCTGAGCCACAGTAGTTCAGCTTTGGCCTAACAGAGCCTTGCATAAGTTCCAGTTGCTTCTCAGGAGCATGCATACCTGTGGTTGGCTCCATCTTGGCTCCTAAGATGCTCTGAGAGCAGCCTGGCGTAAGACAGAGCTGAATGTTAAATTTGACCATGATGCATCCTTGTCTAGCGACTTTGGAACGGGAGGCTTCACATCTTGAAACAAGGGCTGGCATGCAGGGCAGCTTAAGTGTTGGGAACTTTCTGGGTGAAGGTCACCATTGCCTAGTGAAGGTTGTGAGTTCAAAGCTTACAGCCTGGGAGCGATAATTTTATTGCACTTGGCTCAGCTTCTGGCTGTGGCTCACTCATTCTTTTTTACTAGTAGTCATCACAACGTGACTTGATTGAAATCTTCATTACAGGGAGCAAGAACTAGATCTTGGCAGAATTTGTCTTCCCTCCCCCACACATGGGATGAGGTCTCCCCAGGTGCTGTCTCAAGTATACCCCTGAGTGTTTGAAACCTCTTCCTGGAGCTTGACAGTTGAGGAATGAGTATCTTGTGCAAAAACGTCTCGCCTTCCCCCGCAGCAGTGGTTTAACAGAACGTTGGGACCAGCTGTACAAACACAGGAGCACAGCACAGCCATCAGCACAGTCCTCCTTCCCAGCACGTCCCCTCCATCTCTGGCTGTCTCTGAGGTGATGCCAGCTTTGACCCCAGGACTTCAGATTTGTGATATGGTCTCTGCCTCTGGCCAGGGGCGGATGGGCAGTGGGACTGTCTTTCCTAGAAGCAGTTGTGGCCCCGTCCTGCTGCAGGAGCAGAGAAGGCACCAGCCATGGTATTGAATTCTATGAGTTGGATACTTTGGGTTGGGTAATAGACCAGTTACTCTTCTCCAGAGTGGTCAACAGGAGCATTGTATGAGTCTTCTGCAGAAAACAGGATTATATACTTTTCTCTGCATCTGTCTGTAATATGGCCTGTTTGCCACGTCCAAAAGCAGAAGGCTTTGTCTAAGGTCTGTTTAACAGCACGCACCTCTGCTCTTGCCTAGACAAGGCCTCTATCCCATTTCTCCCGAGCAGGCAATTTGGAGATGCTTCAGCCTGGCAGGAGGGAGCAGTGCTTCCGCTTCAGCTTATTTCATGCTGTTCTTGGTCTTCTTCAAGCTCTGAAATAAATCACCATTTTCCTAACACTGGAGCAGAGTCCCACCCTGCCACTTCCCTGAGTATCCCTCAGGTGTCTGCCCCTGGGGATCCCTTTGTCCCCTGTCTCTCTGTGCTGATGTCTTGGGGTTTCTTGCTGGACTGTCTGCAGGGCAGAGGGTGCCGTGTGTTGTCCCTGAAGGGTAACTGTGATTATTCCTTTTTTTTTCTCTCTTTACTTTCCTTTGTTTTTCTCAACTGTTTTGGAATCTCCTTCCTCAAGATGGCTCAACGTAGCCTTGGGAGGTTGTGCTGGTGTCCTCAGCAGTCGCCTGGAGCTCCTCCATTTGGAGGGAGATCCTCACTGCCCCATGGATACTGCCGCACCTGCCTCCCTGCAGAAATGCCCCACCAGTCAGATATGGTGGCTGTTGCTTTTCCGACCAGCATAGCAGAAGCTGCCAAGGAGGCACAGAAATTGCTTTCCCTTTCCTGTAGCTGCAAATAAATAACTCCCAGGAATTCCTGTCTTGCTAGAGTCTCTTGGCTGGCAGTGGGGGAGTGGGTCAGAGGAGTCCACCACCTCCCATAGATGTCAGGAAGCACTGGGAGTTTGAAACATGAAGCCCTGAGGATAGCATGGTCTCAAATGCAGATGATGATCAGACAGGCTCCCTGGGAAAGGTTGTGGCTTGTTTGGCGCCCAGGTGGAGAGGAAATAGGGGCTTTGCAGAGTGGCTCAGGCTGCCTGCTAAATGCAAGTCCACACCCTGAGATGTTTTTCAAAGTGTGCAGAGGAACCTGCCTAGGGATGTCAGTAAGTAGTGAGTCCACAAAGCAATCTGTTTGTGTTAATCTTGTATGGCACAGAATAATAGTGCTCAGCACTGGCTAAGTGCTGCGCAAATATTAGTGTCTTTTTTTTTTAACTTGTTGCAGAAGCTGGAGCTCATTACACTCAGTAAGCTACAGCATCTGTTCCTGTGGGAGAGCTGGCAGGAGCCTGGTTTTTTTCCTGGGCCACCACTGTGGCTCTCAGGACAATGCTTCAGAGGGGTGAATGGGAAAGCCTGTCCTTATTTGCATTTTGCACCACGATTTCCCCCCCAATTGCTTGACTCTGGTATTAAAGGCTGTCCTGTTTAGCTGCTCCCCACACCTACTACACATAAAACTCCCCCTGCAGAGACTCGCGGGGGGAACCTCGAGTCAGGAGTTAGGGCAGGATGCAGCACTGCACTCACATCTGCTTCGGTGTTGGCCGCCCTCTTTCTGCCAGTGCCAGGCTCTAGCAAACACCGGGCTGGTCATTACTGTTGCACTGCTCTGTACCTGCTGAGGTAAAATGAAAACAACTTCTCTCACTGCAGCTATGTGATCTGGGAACTCATAAAGGCTAAAGCACTTCTAATTATCAGCTTGTTCCAATTATGCCCAGGCTTTGTTTCCTCCCACAGAGCAGACCAGCCCTCTGAGGTCAAGATGAACTTCAGTTACACCATGTCTGGCACAAGCAGTCCGGAAAACTGGAGAGTTTTCCCCTCCTAAAACTAGGCACCTGCAATGTGTGATCTATGGCTCCCCAGGGGCCTGTTCTCCTGACCATAACGTTGCTGAAAGCAGAACAAACACATTTGTTCCTGGACACGAAAGAGCCTTTCTCTTTCCTCTGGCTCGGCTGTGCACCGGGAGCCCCATATTCTCCTCCCAGCTGTGAGATGGCAGGGTCGGATGAAGCCAGGGGCCTTGGCCTTTCGTTAGCTTAAGCAGCTCACTCCTGTCCTTGGAGTTAGATTTCTTAAGCTAGACTCACTTCCTACACCCTGAACTTTAGCTGATGTGAAAATGAACTGTGAGCCCTCTCTGGAAAGGGAACGGAGTGTCTGCAAGTGTTCAAGATGCGAGAACCCCTTTGGGTCCCTGCTCCTGCTGACTCTGGATGTAAAAGGACAGGTCAGGGACCAGGAGCTTTGCGCAAGGAGTCTCTACCAGCACTTTGAGGGCAAAAACTTCCTTTTATTTTGACTTGAAGCAGGATGATTGGCAAAACTTTCAGTGGTGCCGCATCTCTGTCTCAGCACTGTTGCCCTATATTTTGCTGGGTGCTGGTAGAGCTGTAATGATTATGGCCAATTAAGTAGAACTGCTTCCCCTTGTTTTACTCTTATAAATCACACCACTCTTTAGTCAGCCCGCAGAGTAAGCAAGGGAACAGTGAAATGTCTGAAGTAAAATATGAACCTCCCTTTTATTCCATATTTCAGACAATAGCAGTCTGTGGGACACCCAGGGAATAGGCTTTCTGAGCCACTGCTCCATGAATTCACACTCTCTTTATGAGCCTTTTCAAGTATATAAAGTGAAGTTTTTAATGGCTGTGGCTGTTCCTTTTGAATGACTGTTAAGTCTGGGTCATGGCAGATCAGAGTAAATTCCCCTCCTCTTCACTGCCATTGGAATCAGTTTTTTTCCAAACTGCAAATCCTGATGAGGGTGGGTCAGCTTGGAGCTCATCCATGATGAGGATCTTAATCAGAGTTCCAGCCAGTGTGTTCACTCTGATGTGGAAGGAAGAATGGGTGGGGTTTTTTTTTTATGTGCTTTCTTGCGTTTGAAGACTCTGAACAAATTACCTTTGGCCACCTCTACAGGTAGAATGCTCTGCCACTCCCTAGAAGCCGGTCATTTCCATTGTCCCTGAAAATTGGACCAAATTTGCTGAACTTGGGTGGGATAAGTCTGGGCCTTTTTACTCAACTAGTTAGAAAGTTTGTGCAGTCTTGGGCTGGCCTCTTTGCTATTCCAGCTGAGGACTCTCATCTGTGTGCCCCTCCCTATGACAGGTCACAGATGTGAACGTGATTTGTCTGTAAAGCAGTTGATGCGAGGAGGTTGTTGATATCCCATATTGGCAGCCTAATGGATGGATGTGATGCACAGCGCTCTTTGAGTGCGTGAAGGGGGAAGAAATAACCCAGGTTTGCTTTCCAAATGTCTCTGTCAACGTCTGTCCCCCAAGGGGCTTTTAAAGTGGCAGGGTGAGGGTGAGCAGAAAGCTGCTGTTAGCTACAGGTCAAAACCTGACTGTAAGTAGTGCATGAGATTGCCAGATGATTGCATGACTCCAGCCACTGAACTCTGGCCACTGTCCCTTCGCTCCTCGCATCAGTCTTTTGCTGTTTCATCCTTTATCTGTAGGATACTAATGGACCAGTGTAGGAACAAATGGACCAGTGCCATGAAGCTCATTACACCTCTTTGGTCTAGGGGAAAGCTGGAAGCCCAAACATGGATAACCCTGAAGAATGGGTAGTTCTTATGTGCTGCACTCAGTGACAAGTCTTGGGTCTTCCTGTGTGAAGTCTCCATAGGCTTAACAGACAGCAGGCCAGCATATGTTAGTAAATTCCATCTGGCTGACCTGGGCAACTGTGCTAGCAGCAGTGATTCCTACCATTAGTCCCAATAGTTCAATAGAAGGCCATGGCAGATTTCAAGAAGGCTGTTCTGGTCTAGACTTAAAGTCCCCCAGGAGGTGGAAGACACATCTATAACTCAGAGAGCATCTATCTACAAGATGGGTCAGGTCAGAGACAAGGCTGTCGGTGTTGCTGTCCTGGTGTGTGAAATGATCACGCCGCCTCCTGATCCCAGCCCCAGACTATTGATATGCCACTCTTGGCTACTGCAGGCTGCTGTTGAACGAGTGACCCGTGCTTTTCCCACCTCTTAAATTTGGCAGCTATTGTTGTCTTCTGTTTTCTGTAAGCTATTATTTCCAGTTTTTGCTGTGTTCCCAGAAACCTTTGCAAGCATCTTCCAGCTAACTATGATCCCTGTAGCCATATATACTTCCTAGAGATTTCATGAAAAGGGGAAGTCTGGGCACTATGTGAACTACACTCAGTTTCTCTTTTATCCAAAATTCAGAAAGCTTAAACAAAATAGCCCCTTGGCATTGTTCCTAGGAAACCGCTCACCAGGCAGTTGGAAATAATCATACAGATAATTTACTTGGATGCTGCCGACGTGGACTTTTTAGTTTTCTCTTTCTATTTTGAAAGAAATTGGAAAGAAGTGCAATGTTACTGTCTTTTGTAAAATAATAGAGGCAGAGGCTTGCACGGCCAGCAATTCTTAAATTTCTTTTGTAGTATTAAGGGAAAATAAAAAAAAAACCCCAGACCAACTCCAACCTGTAAGCAGCAGTAGGTAAGCAAATTCTGTTCTTTTCTTTGTAAAGAACAAAGGTAATTGATATTTTTTTTCTTTTGTAAAAGTATCCAAAGGCTATTTGGAGTTCTAATGAGAGATCTTATTAGGCTCTTGTTTTGAAGAGGGATTAACAAAGAAGTTTGGGAGGGAAGCAGATTTTGGCTGACATGGTTTTATTGTTGCAGTCTTCACCCCTTTCCTAAGTTTTCATCTTCCAAAAGCACAGATTTTAATTTAAAAAAAAAAAAAAAAAGAGGGGAAAAATTCTCGGCCTTTCAGCTCGGCAGCACATACAGACAAATAAATTAAAAAGTGGGAGAAGTGGAACTAACCCAATAATCCGTGAAAACCTAATTTCCCTCACAAGCGTCGCTGACGCAAGCGTCTCCCCTCTCTCTTCCCCTTCTCCAGTTCAGGGGCAGTGATTGGAGAAATTGGCTAACAAGATCAGAAAATTTAATTACTGTTCTGTCTCCCCTTCCCAAGAAATTGGATGTCACACTTCCTTGTAGCCGGTTTTTAAGATGTGCTGTAGCTGGTTTTCACATGACTTGAACCTGACTCCCTACCCTTTCCCTCCACCTCCCTAACCCTCTTCCCTGTGGAAATATCCAACCAATACAATCCTTGGACCATGAGCTGAGATGTGAGAGACACCACAGCCATATTGAAAGCCATGGTAAAGTCTGCTGGACCTAAATGGAGCCAGTTTTGTTTTCTGGTATTGGAGGGAGTGTCGAAAGGGAGAGAGGAGGGTTTGGGATGCTGCATGGAGCATCATGCAGGAACAGGCAAAATGGGAGGACAGGGTCAGAGAGGGCTTTGGGTTTGCATTACTCTTGCTCCTCTGATTTAATGCCTGAGCCATAGAGAGCACAAGCATTTTCCCATCTATTCGAGCTGCGGGTCTCAGACCTAAGCTCCCTCTTTTTTCCTCTTTGCTTCCGGGCTGAGGCTTTTGTGGGGGCCCTGTGGATAGTGAGCAGCAGAGGCTGTTTCTGCTTGGCTGTTGCAAGGGTCTGGGCAAGGCAGAGATGAATGCAGTGCAGAAGAGAGGAAACATTGCTTTGTAACATCCCTTCTATCATCAGAAGGGATCTCAGACATGTAATTAACTAAAAAGAAGGCTGTTCTGCATAACACAAGCCTGTTGTATCCAGCTCAGCAGGCCTGGTGACCCAGGCTTTGGTTTCATGGCTGGCGGTGTTACCAGAGTCCCCTCGTAGTGGAGCAGCCTTGCTGGAGACAGCTGCTTTATTTATTTTTCAATTTGTATTCCCAGCATGTCCTGTTCTGTCTAACTGTAAGACTGGCTTAGAAATTCAGTGCAAGGGCCTTATCAGATAATGAATAATGATTTATTGAACATATGGATAAACAGCATAGATAAGTTATAAATACACTTCGGAGATGCAGTTGCATTTGTAAGAATGCGTAACACAGCGGGTCCATGGCTTTTGGCTCTGCAGCTGCCACAAAGGCGTCTTTTGCTTGGGCTGCCATGCAACTCTGCAGGTCCCTGTCTACGTGCACGTGCCCATAGGAAAAAACTAAGGTTAAGGGGTGAGGGCAAAGTCATCTGCCAAGCAATACTTTCAGGAACGGGCATTTATTTGCTCTTACTGTAGGAGCTGACCTCGTGCAGGTTAAAGTGGTGTGATGTGTATTCCCACTCAGGCAAATGCCTGCTGCTGGGAGCAGCTGGATGCTGGAACAAACGTCTGATGGCACATAAGGTGCTTGTCTTGAAGATACAGGGATGCTGGGCCAGGGCTGTGTGCGGCAGGTTTGCAGAGCCGGTGTTGAAGCCTTTGCTCCCACAGTTGCACACCAACTGGAACCCGAGCCGGGGTAAAGTTATCCTGAATATGTGTGTGTTGCATTTCTGACCAAAGTGTGAATAGGCTGCATTATCTGAGCAAAGATTGGAGTTTTGATTTGATTTAAACAAAACCAGCCCTGTGGAAGAAGCAGTACTTATGTCAGTCGGAGTCCAGACTAAGCCAGGATGAAGACACGGGTTGCAACTGTTCTGTGCGCATGGTGCAGGGACCCCAAAGTAGGAGAAAGGGGAAGGGCTAGCGCTGGCTTAAGGACAATGGGTTCATGTCATTGGACTCTCCAATGTACATACACTGACTTGCTGGGGTACTTTGTCATGGACATTGTGCTTCGTGTCATGGTATGCTGCTCAGCTTGCAAAGAGCAAAATTTGCTCTGTGAGCACGTAGATACGTAGTTTTTGCAGGAAGCACTGTGACTGCCTCTGGGAGAAGCTGGAAGGCAGGATTCACATTAAACACAGGTTTATGTATATGAACGTAGTGACTCACGCCATTTACAATGCCACGAGTATGGAAGGGCCAACTTACTCTCCCTTTAGAAGTAACTCTTCAGCAAATACCAGCTTGCTGGCCTTGCTCAGCTAAACAAACAACTGTCTGTTTGCTGCCTGTTGAGTCTTCCACATCTCTGCTGCTGAGCTTGCAGGTACTGTTGATGGAAAACCCACTGGAGATCCAGCATGCCCTTGCTATTTTAAGAGCTGTCCAAGAGTTGTGGTAATGCTTGACCTCTGCCATCCTCAGGTGTCCACTCGTCCTCCTCTGTGAATCTTCTTTGTGGTACTGGCTGCCTAAAGTCCTCTCTCCTTCTGCAATCCTATCTGCTTAGATGCCTACTTTTGCAGGCAGTGCAGACAGCAAACTGTCAGCCCAGCTTCTTATTTGTTCTCCCTGCTGCCCTTGGTATGTGCTCCACCACTTTCTGGCCAGGGGCCCTGCTGTCAATGAGCAAGTATTATTTGGAGTCCCCCCAAGGTAATGGATAAATGATAGCTGTGCTTTTCCCCTCTGATTTAATCCCCAGCCACCAAAAGCAATGATCTTCAAATTCTTTAAACGAGAGAAAGTCAAACCTCACCAAATGGGTTGTTAGGTGCCTGAACCACAGATGTGGCAGGGTTGTAAAAGACCTGGCTAACCCAAAGTTATTTTAGTTCAGCGCTTGGCATTTTGATTGTTGTGATACCAGCTTTCAGAGTTGGGGGAAGAGGACAGAGGTGATGCTGGCTTTTTCAAGCTAATGTGATGATCATTTAAGATGTGGAGGGGGCATGGTTCAAGAGTTCTCTGAGATCATCTTTTGCATGCTGGGGGGTGGTGCAATGGATGAATGTGGGAATACAGCTCATATGGGTTTTCCAGCTTTGGTCCTGCCACCTGCAAGTGGAAAGACTTTTTTTTAATGTGCTCTACAGTAGTGACTATGGCATTGATTTCCCTGAGGCTTTGGTGGAGAATTTGGGATATCCTTTTTTTTTTTTTCTCCCCAGAAGATTTTTCAGTGTCTCACAGCATGAATGCCTTCCTTTCACCCCTCCACATCGGTTTGTGCTCATCATCCCCTTGTTTTTCCCCAGCAGGCCTGGTTCGCTATCATGTGACTTCTGGGCTAAAAAGGTAAATTACAAAAGCCCGGGGACTGCAAGCTTGATAAAGCTTTGCGATCCAATCTGTTGGTGAATACAGCTGCAGAGAGAATTCGATTTGCATACATTTCCTACCCTGAATTCCTCTGGTGCTATTAGGAGTCACCATAGCTAACACAATCTCTGAACTGTGGGGCTTATATGCATGCAGAAGTACACCTATTTTCTTTCTTGGAAAAAGATTTACTGAAGCGTTTTTCATGTTATTGTCCAACCCCACCCCCCTTTTCCTCCCCATCTGAGGATTTTGTGCTGCTGTTGAGATTCTTTGATCTGAGTTAATTCTTTGATGAAGCTTCACAAGACAGTACAAAAACTGAGCACTGCTCTGGGGAGAATCATT
>NW_010428368.1:15151-18059 GCF_000710305.1 Buceros rhinoceros silvestris | reverse complement strand
CCTGCTCAAAAAAGGTGGAAATTGTGCTCTCTTGGCAAGGTGGTGCAGTCTAAAGGCAGAAGAGCTTCACTTGCTGCTCTCATGGTGTTACTTCACTGGTGGACACCAGTCCCTCTCTGGGCAGAGGGAAGATGTGGGAAGACTGGTTGCACGAGGGTTGTTTGTATCTCCTCTCCAGGAGGAGAATTAGGGTGAGTGATTATCAAAGTGACCATGAGGAGTTGCCTGGGTGGTGGGATGTGGGCCACGTGCGCTTTCCTTTGCTTGAGGAAGGGCTTTAGCCACCACAGCAGTCTGAGTGGTGGGAGGATCCTGTGGCCTCTGCTAGTTTTTAGTAAGGTCCTTTCTACTTCAACCAGACACAGGGGCTGCTGTTAAGAGGCGTGTTTGAAAGTTTTAAACCTGTCTCTTCTTTTCCAAGGTCTCTCTGCTTTCATATACAAATCAGAGTGGATGTAGTCATGGATTCGGGTCCCGCCACATCAGACTCCTCTAGTTGATCTTCGTCTTGGTGACGCATTCACCAAACGAAGATATGTGCCAGCGCCCGCCCAGAGTCACGGGCTCTGTGGGATCAGGTCCCGTGGGAAAGTTAGCAAGCTGCATCTTGTTGGCCTTGGTCTTTCCTCCTTCCCCTTCTTGTGCCTGGCTGCCCTGTTAATTGATTACTCCACTGTTCAGCTGTTGCTTCTGGAGCTGAACGTGGGGAGTTAAACCGTGAGAGCAGAGAGAGGGAACAGTGATTCCGAGTGCCAGGCTCGCATCTGAAAGATTACAGCACAATCTAATGAGCTCATTAATTTCATTTCATTAACCAAACAGTGCTTGTGGAGAATGGCAAATATTTAAAGAAGCGCAGCAGGGTCAGAAACACATTTAATTAATGTTGTCACATGATACAGAACAGGAGGGGGGAATAAAGCCCATTGCTATGTACTAACATCCATGGTGACTTCTTGTTTATATTTAATGTGCTTCTTAGGTAAAAGTCCTCTCACTCTTCTATGTCTTCCTGGCTTCTATTATCACAGCGGTTCCCTGACTTGAGTGTGTTTTCCCCTTCCTCCCAGGGCCCATGGAAGCGAGGCAGTGCCATCACCCTGTTTAGAGGGGCGCACTCGAGGCAAGAGGAGAGGACTCCATAAGAGTTGTACAAAGGGTCCATGGCAGATGATGCTGGTCTCCGTGGTTCTTCTATTTCGTAGGCCATGCCTACTGTCATTATCACAGTAAATTAGTGACAGTCTGAGCTTCCTGTTCATCCAGCCCAGTATCTGGGCGCCCCAGATGTCACGGCATGAGTGAAATCAGAAACTTATACAAATGATACGGAAGAGAGAGGGCCAAATCCTTTCTCAAACCCTTTAAAGCCTGGTATACTTGCCTTGGCTATTTGTAGAGTCTGGTGTGAGTCGCAGCAGTTAAAGTGAGTTCTCATCCCATTCTCTGCCACGTCTAAGGGAATTTGGATCTGGAGATTTTGGCATGAACCAGCTGTGTATTTATTAATCTGTGTTGTTGAGGTGAACTTTGCTAAAAGCTCATTTTGATTTGGGGAAGGATATCTCATTTGTGGTTCCTTGGCTAGATCTGCTGTGAGGCATCCAATGAAAACCGCATATTGCTTTTCTGATTGTCCTGGTACACTCTGCTTCTTCGGGAAAATTGAATTAGGATGGATACTTGGAATGCACCTGAAGGTCTGGGTTTCTCACTAACAAACTAATTCTGTGGTTTCCAGTTCAAGAAGCATCCCAGCTAAAAAAATCTCAGAGGGGATGGAACTGTATTTTTACCCTGAGGTCTGCTAGCACTCCTGTGTTTGTGCCTGTATTACTTTACAACATATTGGGACGCTCTTAGCTCTGCTACAATTCTGCGTGAATCTCTGCAAACAATTCTGTGTGAATTGTTTTTAGCCAAGAGTCTGAGTGAGATGGCTGCAAATGCCTTCCCAAGGATGTGGCTGCCTTGAAAGACCACTTCATCCTTCCAGCAAACCTCAGAATTCACCTGTCCGGTCGCAATCCTCCCCTTGGAGTAGAGCCATGCTGAAGGTCCAGGAAGGACGCATCTGTGCAGGCAGGACCACTTTTTCCTTGCCATAAAAGCAAATGCACTATACTTGGCAATATTCCTTGGTGGTGATTATACCAACATTAAAGAGGGGTCTGCTGTTATGCAGTGTTGATAATGTGAGAAGTTCAAAGGAGTGGTGCTTTCTGGCTGGCCAGGTAGAGAGTAGGCAGAGCTGGGGTATGCAGGGGGTTGCTGTCATTAATTGCCACAGCTGGAGGAAGCAACTGGGATGAAAGGCCAAGCATAAGTTGTAAAGTGACTACAAATTAGTCCTTTGGTGACAGCTTTGTCCGACAGCTTTCTCGGGGTCGTCTGGCACTTCCACAGGCAATGGCAAGCAGCTGGGGAGCAGAGAAAGGCAAAGAGCAGGAGGGGAGGGTCTTCTTTCACTTTGGTCCATGGCAGGTCTCCCATTACCTCATTGCTCACTATTTGATTCTTCTTTATTTGCAATAAAATGAAGCTGTGCTTTGGGCTCCAGGTGGCTGGAGACTAGGTGCTTCCCAACGTGCTCAGCCAGTGGGAGCCTCCATGGTCAAAACCTGCTGCTGCAAAGCTGGGAGGGATGTGATGTCTGGCTGGTGCTGAGAGGTCTCAGCACCGTTCTGGAAGCACTCACCACCCCAGCATGAGGCTGTACTAATAGGATGAAGGATTTGACCTCTGCTTTGTTGGGGGCTTACCAGTGCTGGTGGCGCAGGTGAAGTCCCTTGGGAGATGCCAAAGGGTCAGTTGGTTGCTGATATTGCTCCATATGAAAGAGGACATGGTGCCTGTCATTGTATTAAGACTGTATTGTTGCAGGAGCATCTGCTGATGTAAATTCCTG
>NW_010428368.1:14330-15040 GCF_000710305.1 Buceros rhinoceros silvestris | reverse complement strand
TGGTTGCAATGTTTCTGTTCACCTAGATAGAAAGTCTCTGCAAAGCAGCAATGGAGCCTGTGCCCTTGGCTGGCAGATGTTTTCTGTATGGAGCCCTGAGGCTTGTACCGGATGAGCATGCGAGTAGTGCCCAGGAGGCAAATCACAACAATTTCCACGGTGAGTTGGTTGGACTGACCTTCCTGTTTCTGACATATGGGCCTTGGGCAGGTCCAGCTTGTGCCTTGTGCTTGGGTGGATGGTCCTGATATCCAGCCCAGCATGGGAAGAGGCAAAATCCCTCCCTGCTATGGGGCCTGCTGTGAAGACCTCACTTGCCCTTGGGAAGAGCAATAGTACAGCGTGACCTGGGGAAAGGTCCCTCCAGATTCAGCACAGCCATAGAACAAGAATGATTTGTGTCAGGGCTGAAGTCATGGCCCAGAGCAGGAGGTTGAACTGCAGGGAACCTGGCAGGGCTCAGCTGGGTTTGGGTGACCTTGCCAAGTGCTTGCGATGCTGGGAAGCTGATAGCGTTTCTGTGTTTGGTGACATGTGTTGGTCTTTTTCAGGAGGATCTGTGTTTGTCCTGTCTTTGGAGCTGGCAAGCAAGCAACCCACTGCATCCTACTGAACCACTTCTCATGCCTGGGGAAAAGAAAACTCGTCCTCCTGCATGAAATCACCGGGACAAAATTCTCTGGTGGCCGAGGAAGCAGCAGTGCCTTTCA
>NW_010428368.1:4342-14222 GCF_000710305.1 Buceros rhinoceros silvestris | reverse complement strand
TCACCGGTGCAAAATTCTCTGGTGGCCGAGGAAGCAGCAGTGCCTTTCAGTCGCTGTTTTGCAGCGATGCTGCCTTGCGGATTGTGCTTTGCCGTATTGCTCTTTGCACGTGTTAAAGCAGTACATCCCCATCACCTGCTGGCTTCCTAAAAGGCTAGGTCACACCAGGGAGCCGAGGAAGCAGCAGTGCCTTTCAGTCGCTGTTTTGCAGCGATGCTGCCTTGCGGATTGTGCTTTGCCGTATTGCTCTTTGCACGTGTTAAAGCAGTACATCCCCATCACCTGCTGGCTTCCTAAAAGGCTAGGTCACACTGTGACAGACTGGCTGCTGACCTGGAAGGACATCAGATGGTAGGATTTAGCTTCTGGAGGGAACTTGTCTGGGGAACTCACGAGAAGAGAAACAAAAATCTTTCCAAATACCAATGCTGTCTGTTCTGCTGCTGCTCAGAGGGAGAAAGAGCACCTGACAGCAGAGTGTCCCTGAACTGCAGCTGTTTCCCATAATTCCCTTTCCCAGCCTCTTTGAGCAAGTGTCCAACCATCTTTGAAGGTTCTTCCTTTCTAGTTCACTGGTGTAATCTGTGAACAGATATTCTTGTCCTGCTCTCTGGAATTTGGACCGTGACCAGAAGTTTGCTTACCCCTTTTATACCCAAGATGCTTGAATCCTTTTCAGTTGGCCAGCTTGTGAAATCAGAACAAACTTTTATTTTAGACTTTTCCAGCCATATTGCAAAGTCAGATTATTTATGGGATCGGGAAAAACCAACCTTGCCAGTTGAATGCTGAAAGGTAGAATATAAAACCAAAATTATGGATTTCAACAGAACTTAAAATAATACTGTTATATAATTTTTTTTTTTTTTGCCTTTTCAGGGAGAGTGATATTCCCTCTCGTGAGCTGAAAGGCAAAGATTTTTTTTTTTTTCCCAGCTCTACTAGTGGCACCTTCTGCTGTCAGAATTGATGGCTTAGGTTCTCGAGAATACTTCAGGCTTCAATACTTACGCTCCCTTAATTGAGGTATTACAGATACTATGGATTTTTTTAGCACATCCTTTACTTTTTGTTGTTTTTCATGGTTCAATTGTTGCCTTCGTGGGTGAACTTGGAGCTCTATCCAGAAGGTAAATAGAATTCCTTTAAAAAAAAGTAAAGAAAATGAGCCTAAATATAAATCTGTCAAAATCACTCTTCTCTGCAGCGGCATTAAAGGAAACCGATTGATTACTGGTATCTGTGTCCAAAGAGCTAAGAGAGGGAGCCAGGGGGAATATCCTCCTGGTGGCTCTCAACATTGCACCTGGCAGCCATGGTGCCAGGTGTCCATCATGGATCTGATGACGGATCGATGAACTGTGAAAAGAAACCACAAGGGTCAACTCTCGGCTCTGTTGAGGTCTGGGATAAAAATCCCATAGGTTTCCATGGATTTCATCCTTGGGGGAAAAAAGTGAAACAGGCATGTGTCTCCAAGTTTAGCCCAAGCATTTACTTGTCCTCCAACTGAAGTTGCTAGTTGTCAGCTGTTTTGCTTTTCAGAAGATGCTGAAAATCCTTCAGAAAACCCAGCTTCTTTACTCCTAGGAGATGTACACCCAAAGGCACGGACAGATTTTGAAATTCTCGACCTTGCAGGAAGCCACAGAAACTGTTTTCCCAATCAATGCATTGTACCATTTTCTGTAGCCTTGCACTCAGTCCATAAAACACTGTGCTCCCCTATTCTGGCTCTTCCATTGTAGCTCTCCTTAGGCATTCTGGAAGTCATTTCAATTCACAACATGTTGGGCTGTGGCTGAAGTATTTTACTTTTCACTTTTTTTTTTTTTTTTACCAAAGAAGAAGAAGAAAACCCTTTCTTTTTGTTTCTTATGGAAAAGTTTAGACAAAAAATGGTTTTCATTAGAAATTCCCATGGGGAAAGAATAGGAGACGAAATCCTGTTTTCTGACTAACTCTTGTTTCAAATACCAAGGCAGAGTGAATCTTTTATAAGCCCCCTTAGAGGAGGGATTGTAAACAGAATTGTCCATGAAAATGGAAAATGTCTCGCACATCCTAAAAAGCGCTGGGCCATTGTTGTATAGGGGTCGCTACCGCACCACCTTTCCTGATTAAATACTAACATACCGCATTTAAGCAAAGCCTTCAGGCAAGCTTTCCATATTCATAAGACAACGGCTTTATCAGGAAAGGAGGCATTTTGGGGAAATGTCAGTATGAATATTACAGTCTCTTTGCTCTTTGTATAGTCCCCTAAATTGTCAAAGTGAAGTTGTAGGAGATAATATGCAATTATGCTGTCACTAAAGTTTGTGGAGCCGTTTGCAAGAGCTTTTGAGAGATATCCTTCACACATGGCACAGAGGGACTGCACACTCTCATCTCTCTACCATGCTTCAAAATGGACTGAAAACTGTTTGGTTTTGTGTGTGTGAGACCAACTCACACAAACGTGTTTGGGAGTGAGGAGTCCTTGCTGTCCTCTTCAGTGGTGGAAGCAAGACAGATGTGGTGACTGAGGGCTTCCTGGGCATCGAGAAGAGGAGATCCTGATAACTCACATACCTGCTTTCAGGAACATCCTCAGGTAGCCTAGGCTTCCCAGCAGTTCCAGCCACCATGACTCAAAGGCATCCAGTGCCAACCTGAGGACACAACAACAAACCTTCTGCTCCTCTAGCTGGTGTGAGGTTTCTTCATGTGGGTGGAGGCCTGGGGATCCTATCTTGCCTGGCTCCTCCTTGCACAGGGACCAGATCCGGGGTGCAGTTTGGGGCGAGAAGATTCTTTGGGCTTAGGAGTGAGGGTTTTGCAGTCCTCCGTGTTTTGGAGAGAAAAGCCTTCACTCATCATATGATGCATTTCTTGGTTTAATTGATGACAGGTTCTGTGGAGGACTGTGGCATCGAAATGGAGGTGAGGTTGGTACCTTGCTTGCTGTGACATTTTACAGCCCTGGGAACATGTTCGCCTTGCCTTTTATGTTTTTTGCAAGTGATGTCCCCATTTAGGGATAAATATTATTTTTCATTCTATTTATTATTTATTTCCTCTATTTAATATTTAAACATGCTCAATCTTTAAATCGCTAGGAGCTAGGAGGACTGGTGAGCCAGAGGCAGCATGGATAAAACACAATCATGGCCAGAGGGTGTGGGAGAGCATGATGGGGAATGGGTTTAACTGCCTTGTTGCTGCTGGGATGAGTTAACCTCTTCCTTGCCACTGGGATATGCAAGAGTTTGTCCTGATGGTTGTTCCAGCTGGAACAAGGAAGGCGCTGAGTGCTTGGTGCAAGAGTCTGGGGTAGTGTTTAGTTAGCATCCATATGGGCTTGCACTAGGTATCACTTGCTGCAGCGAGGAGCTGGGATTGCTGACCCAGAAGGCCCTCCCACCTCGTCATCTTCCACCTCTGAGAAGGCAAAATCCGCTTGTGCTTTGACAGACCCATTTTTATAGCAGCATGGAGCAAGGCTAATGCACAATAGGGATCATCCAGGTTTGGGATGAAGCCTCTTCCCAGCTGTGCGGTGCCAGAGCGCTTGGGGAGATGTTGTGGTGAGGGACTTCTCTGCCACGTGCTGTGCATGGAAGCCCCTGGTCAGCCTGCTGAAGCTGTGTTGAACCTTGTCCTCTCCTTCTCCTAGGGCAGAAGATTGATATGATAGCACATGTGATGGTGGGGGCAACAGCTGCGCTCCAAACGCTGGCTCCTGGTAGCAAAGACGAATCTGCTGGCATAAGTGAGAGAAGGTGAAGGAGCCTGGAGGAGTGGTGGGTAAGAAAAGCCTTCTGTTGCTGAAGAGAGTACTTTTATTGCAAATCTTAAGGGTATTTACTGTGTTTTCCTAGAGCCCCAGAGCCAGATTTCATGAAGTTCAGCTGTCACTAAAAAGCAAATGTACATTGTAGTCCTCCTGGCCTTGCTGACATCCTGGAAAATGAGATTCCTGAGTGTGAGAGAGATGGCAGGCAAATACCCACTCCCCAAAGCATGCTGTCTTCAGATCCCAGAGCAAAACCTGGCAGTTTGTGAGGCTGTGTTTGGCCTGATACTGAACATCTGCCCAAATTCTCCCTGTCTTGTTCAGGCTGTCTCCAAGACCCACAAGGCTTGGCTTGAAAAATGTATTATTCAATGGCATTGATCTCAGTGGTAGTGAGCTGTTTCATTTAATTGTTCTCTCTTTGTTTCCTTGGGCATTTTCATTTGTTCTTTGTCTTGCAAGCCTGTCCTTGCTAGTCTAGCCTTACCAAGAGTATCCCTGTTGGTGGAGTCCTCCTTGCCAGCATGGCTGTGTGCAGCGGGGAGCATCTTGTGAAGCAGATGCAGAGGGAAGCATCCCTCCGTCAGGCCTGTGGACAGTGTGGGGCTGAGCAGCATTGCACTTGCCAGGCTTTCTGCTGGCAGGGGGAGAATTGTGGGACAATCGGGCTGTCACCTTTAAGCAAAAGATGGGCAGCAGGGGGGGAGGGAGGTGGTGTGTGGAATGTCCAAAACATCAGAAACAGTGAGCTGAGGAGCCTTCAACTGAGAAAACAGTGTCTGTTCTCCCTGCTGCCGCCTTTGTTTCCCACCCTGTTCCCATCAAGATAATTAAATCAGAGGTTATGATGGTGGGAGGGGGAAGGAGCAGTGTCAGACAAGTCTCCCTGGGAGGGGTCCTCGTACCTTCCTTCCTCCCACAAATGCCACCTCTGAGCAGGCGTCTGGTCTCGTTCTTTTTTTTTGTTTTATTTATGAATAAATAATTGCCACAGCAGAGAATAAATCAAACGGCTCTCGCTGCGCTGATGCTGTCAGCCAGCTCGTTATTCTCCCTTTATTCAGCTCTGAGCAGTGCCTGGCAAAGTTTGCAGCTTTCGCAGACATTGTCCCTCCCGCTTGCTATTGTCCTCCCCAGTGCCTCCCTGCAGACCTGCCCCCCAGCTTAATTCCCTGCTGGGTGATGCTGTCCCAGGCCACACAAGTGAAAGCAGTTCTGAGGCTGAACAAGATTTCTTGAGAGAGAGCAGGTTGTGGAAAGGTTGTGGCACAGGGGAGCCATTTACCATCCTTTACAGATTTAGGCGCTTGCGCTGTTTGGGGGATAGTGTGCTCTGTGATGGTTTTGTGGTGTTCCTTCCAGTGAGCATAAGTATATTGAAAGATGTTGGGTGCACAAGGTGGGAGTATGCGTGTGTGGGGAAGCTCTGTAGCATATGGCAGGACTTCAGTAAAGCAGGTGTAGATTTACTGTCCTCATTCCTTCTAAGCTAACAGGTATTTGCAGGAAAAGATTTCCTGTTACGTATTAGTTAAAAATAAAATTAGAGGCCAGGGCTGTTGTCTTGGGCATACACCAGTACGGAGAAGCTTTTTTCCAGTGTAACATGCCTTCTGACAGTATTGGTCCAAATGGCAGGAGTCGTGACCCGACTGCACCTATACAGAGGCAAGGGGATGAATCTGAGGATATCAGGAACAGCCTGGGATGCTGGAGACTCAGGCAGGGATTTGTTGTGTTTCCTTGCCTGCCATTGATCTTGGTTTTGCTCCTCACAGAGCTCTTCAGTGCCCAGCATCCCCAGCACACACCACCCTGAGAAAATGCCAAGCAGGCTGACAGCAGGGTCAGTGCAGGCATTAAATCCATTGCTGGCTGGATTTTCCCAAGGCCCATCAGATGTGACTGTTCATGCAGGTGCCTCTCCTTCATAGGTACAATTCGTCAGACACGTCTGACACATCAGTCTCAAGGCAGTCAGGATGGCTGCGAGGGTGTCCCCTAGGCAGCAGAGGCTGTTTGCATCCTGTACGCTTTTCGCTGGCTTCCCGCCTGTTTGCACAGCAGCACTGGGCTCGGCAATTCCCCGTCTCGGTCTCCTCTGCACAAGTTCTGCCATGTTGCTGTTTGTTGCTTGTGCTGTAAATGCTTTTTCCGTAGCTGTTGGATGGGAGCAAGAATGACCACAACTGCTAGAAAGGTAGCAGAGGCAAATGGGTATGCGTGCACCTGCAAGCCTCCCTTTTGGTCTGGGGTGTTACTGGTAATGCTGCGGTAATACGTGGTATTACTGTCGCACCAAATGCATGGAAGAAATAAATAGGGTAGGGAAATTTGAGAACTGAAAAGGGATAGTGAGGCACCACATCTCGCTAAGCTGAATGTGTTCTGCTGGCTGCCCTTCCAGGGCAGCATCCTTTAATGGGCTAGTGTTTGCTCAAGCTGTTGTAGGATGTGCGGAATAACAGCCAAGAGAAGAACGCTGGAACAGAGGAAAGGGCACGTGGGGACTTTTGTGTCTGTTAGTGTTGGTGGACCTTAGTTGCAGGGATATTTAGCATTTTGTGGGAGGAGAAATGCTCCCACAAAATTAATGCAAAAATGCATAGGTCGGCAAACCTCTGTGTTCATGGGTGCTCAATCGCCAACCCCAGGAGGGAACTGATCTCTGTAGAAGCTGGGCAAGCCCCTAAAGCTATAACATAGCCACCTGCCAGGCTGGAACAGCAGGCTGTGGCTCGATTTAACAGCGGGTTTGTGGGTCAAATCAAATTTGGGCCTTAGCATACTGGCTTGTTGCACCTTTCCCAGGAGGAGGAAAGAGATACTTGTCTCTGATCTCTATTCCCACTCAAGGGTTTTGGATTTAGTTTTGCAGTTCCGTATAAACTTTGATGTCACTAGCTGGGGTTCTCTGGGAGTTGTATCTAAATCGAGAAACACTCTGCATATTCTCTTGTCTTTTTTTTCCTTTTTTTTTTTTAATGCTGCTCCAAACAATCTTGGGTTCTGTGCCGCATTATCCTTCAGCTTCAGAAACATGAGAAACACATGATGTCATCAATTGTGTACTATCACATGCTTTTAAAATGCCGTCAGACTTGCTAAATATTCAGTGTATGTTTTCTTTCTCAGCAGACTGTGTTGGCTGAAACTGCTTATGCAAATGAAAAGCTGTACCTCTTCAATAGGTTATTATGAGTTGATCCTGAATAATTGGTGTTGAACTGAGCAGTAGGTGGGAGAAGTCAGCAGAGGCAATAATTAATCAAGTGGCTTCATGTCTAGCCTGGATGTAGATTCCAGAAAACCCTCTCTGAAGACAGGACAGAGTCCTTGGAGCCCTGCGTTCATGCCCAACCATTTCAAACTCCTTGCAATTATGCCTCTCCCATGCACAGCTCAAGTTATGCAAAAACCTTGCTTAGGTTTTGCCCAGTGACTCCCAAGGGAAGCCTGTTAGAAAGTCTTACTGTTCTGAGCCTCTTAACATGTATTTCTGAACTCCAGCTTATATTAATCCACAGCTGCTTTGTTCTTATTTGTTCTTCGACTGAAATGGCCCCTTTCCACTCTTGTTTCCTCTCTCCCCTTTCTCCTTCTCCAGTTCTCTGTGTATTTCTAGACCACAGCCATGTCCCTTCTTGGTTTTTGTTTTGCTTGACTAAGTGAGCTGAGCTCTTTTCATCTCCTCTCAAAAGACAAAGCTCTCTGTTTCTTGTATCACCCTTTATTTTTGCACCTCTTTTTGATCTGAAGTGGACCTAGCCTCCTAAATCACAGCTTTGAAAGATGATAGGGCCCTTTCCACGGAGCCTGGGCTGGGCTGGTGGGTGTGAGAGCAAGGAGACCACTTTCTGGCCACAACGAACAAGCCCCAGAGGGAAGTATTAGCACTGCCGAAAAGAAGCAGCAAGGAGCTTATTTTGCGCTCAGGCAAGTCCCTGATAAAGAGACAATTTTTCCTATTGTAAAACAGGATATATGCCAAAACCCCCCCCCAAAAACAAAAAACCAAAACCCCCCAAAATGTAGAATTGATTTATGTAGGTGACTTATTAAGGGTTACTCGATAAAATAACAGTTTGCCCCTTATTATGAGAGACTAGCTGATTAGAAACTTGATTAATGGGATGATTTTTCATGACTATAATTAAAACACTGCATAGCTTATTGTATAATTGATACTTACATGAAAGTTGGTTGTCTATAAGAAACAGGTTTTTTTTTTATTCACCTGTGGGCTGGGTAGAGGAGGGGTAAAGTAGCTCATCTAGCAGTGGGAAAGGAGAGAGAAGAGGATGGGATGCAACTGGTCAGGACCAGAAAGCAACCTCTTCATTACTAGAGAAATAGGAAAAAGATCAATGTTTCATAGCCAAGCATGGGCTAAGAGAGCTGGATTGGAGTCTTTAAGTAGGGGAGAGATTGTTTCTGAGACAGAAGTCTCATTAGTCTGGGCTGCAAAGAACCGACAGAAAATCCAACCCCAAAACAAGAGCCCAAGAGTGATATGAGAGCAGGGAGTCATTTGTCCAGTATCCTCTCTGATACTAGAAAGTAGCACATAGTAGCAGATACTTAGTGAAGAGTTAGTACTTCTCCTAGTGTCCTGTTCCATCTCTGGCATCAATATACCACCTACTCGGCCAGAGGCGGTACCTTTGTGTTTAATTGTCTTGGAGGAACTTTTTTTATCGGCTTTGCCTGTAAGGTTTCCGACCATTGCCCAAGCAAGGCAGTGGAGCCTTCACAATGTTGCATCAGAGCCCATAATCTCAGCTAAAACCAATGCACTGAATCTCAGTCCCTGTGCCCTGCAGATCCTCCGGCAGTGCAAATGGCCAGAGTGATAAAGGCCTGGTCCCAAACCTGCAACAGGTCCTGTCCTAACTTCAGCAGTTTTGGGGCTAGTGTGAAGGATGTGAAGACATGATGGAGATACAGAGCTATGCCAACTGTTCACACACAGGATTTTAGACTGTAGCTCATACTATATGAATCTTAATTAGGTTGCTGGGATGTGATGTATGCATTTCCACCACTAAAGAAGATGTTTGGTCCTAACCACCATGTTCTCTGTCCCTTTTAATTAGTAGCATTAATCCAGATTTTCTTCCCCAACAGAGGGGGAAAACTCTATGAGCGTATGAGCGTGAGGCTCACTCCTTCAAAAAAGCAAGTCTCTAAATCTCCATGCATCTCAAGTTTTGTCTATGCCTTGGCCAGCATGGATGGCAGCTGTGGTGGGAGATTGGAGATGGGCTGGGGTTAAGCAGCAAGGCTGCAGGCATCCTCCCAGCCCTCAGCCTGGCATCATCCGTGCGGGGAGGTCACACTCAGTCTTGTTCCCTGTTGAGTGCTGTGCTCTTCTCTTCGCATCAATCTGTCCATCGCTGTCAGGATGGTGGCTTGCTTG
This sequence comes from Buceros rhinoceros silvestris, assembly GCF_000710305.1. NCBI lineage: Eukaryota > Metazoa > Chordata > Aves > Bucerotiformes > Bucerotidae > Buceros > Buceros rhinoceros. The sequence goes on along the minus strand of NW_010428368.1, from coordinate 5,025 downwards.
GGGTGTATATATGTGCAATGAAAGTCACACCACCCCAAGCGAATCTGATCTGCAAATCTAATAACAATCAAAACCGTCTCTGATGCATTATTAAAATTTTGTTTTGCTTTTCATTTCCTTTGAGCAAGAACTAGAGTATTTGGAAGTGGGTAGATGGTGCTAAATTGTGTTTATTGCATGTCTGTTGAATATGTAACATGTCTGTGTGACCTCCGTGAAGACTCAGACGAGCCTTTGCACATCATAATAATTCTCAAACACTTAGAAATGCATACAAATACTCTGGTGCAATGAGAGGAATTTTAGATCTCACATGCTGGGTGATGGATGTTGCTGGGGGGCCCAGCAGCTGCCCAGACCCATAGGAGAAGACCTCTCTTTTTTGTCTAGGAGCAAAATGATAATGAATTCTTCTGGAATGGCAGAGAAATCAGTGGTAGGTTTCAAAGCCGATAGCCCTGTTTGCTTTTGAGAGAGATGCTCTGGCAACTTTGATATCACAAGCCAGTCTCCAGTCTCTTTACCTCATAGTCAGCCAAACACCAAGAAATCTTCAGCACAGAAAATTTTCTTGTCATTTTTATTCTAAAGTAACATCATGGAATGTGTAAGGTATTTCATTAAACACCTTTTTTTTAAAACTTTTTTTAATTTTTGAAGCTGAGAGTGTATACACTTCCCCC
>NW_010428368.1:0-4267 GCF_000710305.1 Buceros rhinoceros silvestris | reverse complement strand
CCCCCCCTTAATTTTAAACCAGAAATGTTTTTACTCTGGCTTAATTATTTCAAAAGCAATCTCTACCAAACAAACATTTTTATCCTGAAGTATTGTCTCAGAGTGCTAACTTCTTATTTTGGTGGAAAATGCTTCATTGTCTCGCTGTAAGTTAGGAGATGACAGAATTTTTGAGGGTCGTGATGTCAGATTCAGAAAGGAGGCTTGTTCCAAAATGTGTTTCTGGAAACGGATGGAGCCTCTCAGTAGCTCCTGCAGCTCTCTCCATGGGCAAACCACGGAGTGAAGCTTTCCTATACGTAACTGTACATAGCATGCAGTTAACCCTGACGTAAACATACTAGAAGACCCCAGGGAGAAATACACCCCTTGGACTGAAATGCGATCTTAGGTGGGAGTTAATGATGTGACTTTTGGCAGATCTAGTCTGCATATACCTACATTTATTTGGTTATGTTCACCATGTCTCCCTGGCTGGCATGATTACAAGAGCTTGCTTTTACTGGTCTTGGCTGACTGAGAGACCACTTCCATCTCACAGAGTTTGTTCCTTGGCTAATCTTATTTGGATAGCTGGCAGATAGATAGGCAGCAGGTTGCTATTGCCTCTGTTTGCTATTATCAGAACAGTTTCAGTAGTACTTACTCTGGGGTTTGTCCTTTGACAAGATGAGACTGTAGCTTGCTGTTGAAATGGGTCAGAATCACACATTTACCAAAGCGTGGCTTGGGAAGGCCATTTTCCAAAGGAGAAACTTGGCTGAAACAGCCATGAATGTAACCCCAGCTGTATATTAATGTGTCACCTGTAAAACAGCCTGACTGTGTGTGCAATTGCCAAGAGTCACGGGTACAGATCTCTCTGCTGGCATTGGCTTGTGTCTGCCTTCCAGTGCCGAAGAAGGCTCTGACTGGAGAAACCCTTGCTATGGAAAGCTTTACTGGTACAAGCCCTCTGTAAGCTATCAATTAATTAGTGATGAGAAACAGGCTCCGAGGTCTCCCTAAAATGCTTGCCATGGGCTTATGTCTCCCACAGAAACCTGGGACATTGCAGGTGGACTGTACCTCACCAGAAGGTGGGCGAGTAGGCTGAACTAGTTGTCTAGGCTTCTGGTGCTCTTATTGATGTGGTGTCCTTGAGAATGTGCTTGCTGCTGGGGAAAAGGGAGCTGTTAAAAGTCCTTTGAAGGATAGCATGAGAAACCAGAGAGCTTACAAAGCTGTACTCAAAATGTGTCTCCAAGATGTGGTTTGCAATTCTTGCCATGAGCTCCCTTTTGTCTGTTGCTTACCTTGATCACATTCTTTCAGGTTTTTCCCCTCAGTTTTGGGTTCAGTTCACGGACATGAATGTTCTGATCCAAAATCCTGATGTTAGGGAGCATGTTGCCCTGAGGTGGACCAGAGAGCTCGTCCAGGACTTAGTTGCTGCTCTGCAATAAATTGCCATGAACCTCTCTGTGCAACTACTCGTTCTTCTGTGGCAAGCAGGAGGTTGCTCAGCTTTGTTCGCTTGCGTGTGGTCGTGGTTGAGCTGTGCCAATATGCCTGTAATTCAGTAAAGTGTGTATGCATTTGTAGTGCTACCATTTTCTGAGGGCCAGCTCAGAACAATTTGGGCACGTCTTCAGTTGTCTTCCTAGGAGCAGCAACAGTAGGAGCGTGGCAGAGACAGGACAGCCAGCCTGGCTATGTTCTTTCAGTGCAGCCATGCTCACTCATGCTTTGGCAAGGAGAGGGAGATTTCTCGCTGATCACAAAGAGGTGGGAGGGAAGAATAAATTAATTAAAAAGATTTTTAAAAAGTACAGCTACTTTTCATTTTCTGAAGTGCCCATTTTCTTAACTATTCCTCCAAATTATCATCTCATTAGATTTATTCTGTTTCCTCTATGTTGTTGTTACTCTGTTTATCCCACGTCACTCAGCAAATGTCTCCTGTCTCCTTCCAGCCAACTTGCACAATACATTACAATTACATAATTACACCATTGTAATCAAATAATTAAGTTGTACATTAAACACGCATTATCGCTCACAAAGGAAGGAGCTTCAGACATGGGCACGGAATAGGAGAGAGTGAGCCAGTCAGTGTTGGTGCTAATTGCATCTTGCTTTTAATGACTTTGGGACTCCAGGTTTTTGGTCTCAGGTGGCAAAATGGGAGTGGGCTGAGGCTGCTGCAAGGAGGTTTGGTGAGCAGACTCCCCTGCAGAGAGAAACAAGACTCAGTGACCAAACACACAGAGAAAGAAAAAGGGAATAACTGTGAAACCTGTTGGCTCCAAGTTTATTGAAATCTGCTTTAGTTGAACCTCAGAATCAGCTCTCCCAGGAGAAGGAGGACACCTGTCCGTTACCATTATGGGACTCAGATGAGATGGTCTAGCAGGAGAAGGTTGTGATGTCCTTGGGATGTCATTATTTTAGCAGTGGTAGGGGAGGAGTGAATGAGTCTGTGGGTAAGTCATATGTGTGGGCGTTTTCTCCTTTTTGTGCTTGTTGATTTGGGTAAAATAAACACTAAGTAGATACAGATCTGAATTTTGGCCTCATCCTGACTCTAGTTTGCTAACCACTCAAAGACAAATGGCAGGGAGTGAATGGGATTCTCTGTTCAGGGTAGGTCCAAGAGGCAAAACCTCTGGGGCCACTAGTCCTAATTCAAACCCTGCAGGATGAGGTCTAGGACAGAAGATGGCCCTGGTCTAGTTGTGCCAGGATTAAAAAGCAGGAATCTGCTTTGTGGTGCAATTTTGAGCGATCCTTTCAAAGGATGTTGTGTGAGCATTGGACAAAACACCTCTGAATCCTTTGTCTCATAGGTGATGTCTACCATAGCTGGGAAGTGGGGTGGCAGAAGCTGAGGTGACATGGTTGCTTTCCACCGGGGTTCAGAGGTGGGATGGAGAACAATATGCAGACTCCACTTGCATCTCTGCACCAATGGCTATGATCTAGGGAAACTAGAGATCAAATTCAAATAGAAATTTCAGGCATTGGAGGAAGCAATCTCTGGAGAATGAGAGCAAGTGTGTGTCCAGTTTCATCCACCAGCTTAAAAAGGCTTGTGCCGTAGGTCTTTGCAAGAGGGATCATGGTTGCCTCCTAAAACCTTTGGTTAATAAGTCTCTAAGAAATTTTTTTTAATGAGATTTTTTATCTTGCAATTAAAAGCCAAGGTTTGTGCTCAGTAATTGCTCAGAGAGGAAAAGGGGTGTTCTCTGATGCGTGAATAAGCATTAGAAGGAGAAAAATGTTTATAAATCAGGAAAAAGTAAGTTGCAACAGTCTGTGAGGGGAGGTCCAGTGACCTAAAGGACAGCGTGTCAGTCTTTGGCCTCTTGGTAAATCAAAGTGGCTGAGTGCAGTAGAAGCCAGCCGAGAAGTGAGGAGCAGCAAAGTACTCCTAAGTGGTACATCATGCCACTTGCCATTGCTTTGCCACCATACCCATCACTCTGCACGGGATGTTCAGGTTCTGGGGGGATGTGCAGACCTCTCCCGGGTTTCTTACCATGCCGCTGCTGTGTCTTATAAGCCTGTTCTAGAGATCTGGACCGAGATATGGTCCCTCTTCTTGCCCAGAGTTATCCATGTGTCATCACACAAACCATGAGTATCCCAGGCAGTCTTCTACTACAGCGAGGAAAAAACCAGTTGCAGCAGCATCTCCCCTTCATGGGTTGGGAACTAGAGAAGACACGGTGTCAGAAACTCCACCTTAGTCACAACTTAACGCCATATTTCCCCCTAAATCTTGAGAAGAAAACATAATTCTGAACAATTTTCACAAATCCTGACTTTAAGCATGCATACACATGCTTAAATAAAGAAATGCTGAGCTTTAGGTAAGAGCTCTTTGCTGCATTAAATCTGATTTACTGGTTCCTGTACGACATAGAGAGTTCACTAAATGCAAATGGTGCAGATTAGATAAGATGGTGTTTAAAAGGAAAAAAATGTCCAGCCATAGAAAGAAGATACAATTTGATTAGCAGATGCAAGGCTGTAAGCGGAGATTGAAGGAGCTATAAACAATTTAAGGCTTGGGAGAAGGCCAGAGCTGGCTGGGTATTTATTTGTAGTCCAGTGTGCTGTCTCTCTACTCCACTAGGAGCAAGCAAGGAAGAGTGGGAAAAATTTCTGGCTAGGGTGATCTTTCACACTAAGAGCTCATCTTGTCCTCTTCAAAGATTTCTGAGCACCTCTGTACCCATTTAATATTTTATATATACATTAAAGAAAATAAATATATATATAT
>NW_010428367.1:4876-5198 GCF_000710305.1 Buceros rhinoceros silvestris | reverse complement strand
CAGCCTCATCACTCACAGACAAGGGGTAGATCCAGTCGACCTCCATGGTGAAGAGGAACAACCTGGGAAGCTGCCGATCCTGGAGCACGTGGTTCATCTTGTCCAAGATGCAGCTCAAAGTCGAGCGCCTTGAGAAAATCACCTCCAGCATGGCGAGGGTAGCGCTGCAGACCCAGAGCACTCATCAGCAGGGCTGCCTCAGCCACCGTGCTGTGCCCAGACCAGCTCCTCCCGACGCAGGCAGTGCTGCAGCCTGGGGGTGCAGGGACCCTTTCTGGGCAGGCAGGAGGGGGTTGGGCTGGTGTGCCCCATGGGGCCGGGG
>NW_010428367.1:4337-4690 GCF_000710305.1 Buceros rhinoceros silvestris | reverse complement strand
TGGGTCTGGCGGAGCCACGGTGGCTGGGAGCTGTGGTGGGATGGACAGCCCTGCTCCTTGGGGGTGTCTTGCACTTTTCCGTGGCTCTGGCAGCCAGAGAGTCTCGGGCCCCTCTCCCCATGGGGAAGAAGCTCTGGGGGCGGCTGGGGCCAGTACCTGTCACGTGTTGGAGCCATCTTCAACAGGCTCGTGGCCATTTCCCTGGGGTGCTCCTTGGTCATCAGGAGAAGCAGCCTGTTCAGGCTGCGCCGCGCTGGTCCCATGCAGATGTTCTCCACATTCTTGTTGATGCACATCAGGAGCTCTGGCACCTGGAGGGGACACGGGTGAGGACAGTGCTGCCACTGGGGGGC
>NW_010428367.1:3676-4167 GCF_000710305.1 Buceros rhinoceros silvestris | reverse complement strand
CCCCCCCCGCCACTACTGCCCTTCCCAAGCTCTCTGCTACCTTGCAATGGCCTCAGGTGCCCGAGAGAGGAGGAACGAGGGCTGACACATCTCACGGGCATCGAGGCCAGCCACAGGCCACTTACTTCAGTCAGCCAGCAGGCAGAGACTCTCATGGCCATTTCCAGGATGTTGCTGCCCCTTTGCCTTTCCTGCTCATCACATGCTACCAAGGCCTCGATGGCCTTGAAGATGAACTCTGTCTTCGGAGAAGGGTGCAGGTCTTCTTCAGACTCCTGCGGGAGGAAGGAAGGGAGGGAAGACATGTCATGCTGAGCCCCCACATTGTGCTGCTTGGCTGGGCAGTGCGAGCAGCTCTGGTGAGAGACGCCCGGCAGCACTGGCAGCAGTGCCCGCAGGAGGGTTGGGATCATGTGCAGGATGTGTTGGCTCTGCAGAGAACTGGGGCTCACGGGTGGCTGGCGCTGGTACAGGGGAGCGCGCCGCCCGGG
>NW_010428367.1:1643-3561 GCF_000710305.1 Buceros rhinoceros silvestris | reverse complement strand
GTGGGTGCTGCTGGTGCAGGGGAGTGCCACCCTCGGGGAGACCCTGCTCGGGGACAGCAGGAGCCCCCTCCCCAGGGACAGTGAGGCCATGCCACTCCCAGCACTCCTGGGTCCCTTTGCTTGCACTAGCCTCCTGCCAATATCGTTGGCAGGAGTCCCAGCAAGGCAGAAGGTCATTACCGTAGTCAGGCCACTGCTGTCGAGCGGAGGAAGGCAGCAGGAGCCCTGAGGATCACACCCCAGCTGCAGCTCTGGAAGCTTGGGCTTCTCCACTAGAAGTGTCTCGCCTGCATGGAGGGAAAATGAAGGGCAGTCGGCATCTTTGACACAAGCATCCCAAGGGGTGAAAAGAGCTTGAAACTCGGCATGGTTCTGGAGGGAGGCTGTGCTGGGGCCGGCTCCCAGCCCCAAGCAGCCCCAGAATTCCAGCGCCCCTGGGACCCCTGCCCACAGGACCCTGCTGCCAGCAGTCCAAGGAAACAGGATCCTGGCATCAAGCTGGTCGCCCCTGGGAGGGGTGCTGTGCTGGGGCCGGCTCCCAGCCCCAAGCAGCCCCAGAATTCCAGCGCCCCTGGGACCCCTGCCCACAGGACCCTGCTGCCAGCAGTCCAAGGAAACAGGATCCTGGCATCAAGCTGGTCGCCCCTGCTGGTCCCCACCCTGCCTGGCCCCGGGGGACCCTGACTCACTGGTCTGCAGCTGCTGAAGCACAGTCATCTCGTAGGGCTCTGGTGAGAGGCTGCAGACAATGGACAAGCCCTGAGCTCCCCAGAGACCAGCCCCAGGACAGGAGTGCTGGGCACACTGACCACTATCTCTCAGACCTCAAGTTGGGGCTGGGGGTGCCCAGTGGATGGATTATAGCCGGAGCCCATCGTGGGGAACAGCCCCTCCCCTCTTGCCCTGGGGATGCCCACAGTCTCCTCCTGCTGCTCTTCTTTCTCGATGCAGTCCATTCCAGATACGCAAACTGGGGTAGTCCCAGTCCATTTCTCCTCCTGCTGCTCTTCTTTCTCGATGCAGTCCATTCCAGATACGCAAACTGGGGTAGTCCCAGTCCATTTCTCCTCCTGCTGCTCTTCTTTCTCGATGCAGTCCATTCCAGATACGCAAACTGGGGTAGTCCCAGCACGTTCCTCCTCCTGCTGCTCTTCTTTTTTGACGCAGTCCGTTCCAGATACGCAAACTGGGGTAGTCCCAGCACGTTCCTCCTCCTGCTGCTCTTCTTTCTTGACGCAGCCCATTCCAGATACGCAAACTGGGGTAGTCCCAGCACGTTCCTCCTCCTGCTGCTCTTCTTTCTCGATGCAGTCCATTCCAGATACGCAAACTGGGGTAGTCCCAGTCCATTTCTCCTCCTGCTGCTCTTCTTTCTCGATGCAGTCCATTCCAGATATGCAAACTGGGGTAGTCCCAGCATCTTCCTTCTCTTGTTTCATAATCCAGTCCATCCCGGGCACAGGAATTGAGCCATTCCCAGTACCTTCCTCCTCCTCTTCTTCCTCGATGCAGACCATCCCGGGTAGGCAAACTGGGGCAGCACGAGCACCCTTCTCCTCTTCTTCCACAACCCCATCTATCCTGGGCACAGGAGCTGGAGCTGGGCCAGCCCCAGCACCTTCCTCCTCCCCCTCATTCCCAACCCAGGCAAGCCTGGACCTGCTGGGTGGTCCCTCTGCCGTTGCACTGTGGCTTGGCTTTGAGTGCTTCCGCCGCAGGCATCGGAGGCATCTCCGTAAAGCACTGCAGATGCAGGTCAGCACGGAACGACGTGGCTGTGTAGGGACTTCATCCCTCACCACTCCATCCATTCTGCCCTGTCGCCTGCTCTAGGCACTCTGGCATTACTGTGGCACCACCAGCACCTATAGAACCTCTATCACCGTGTGTCACAGAGGGCTCTGTGACACACTGCCCC
>NW_010428367.1:0-1519 GCF_000710305.1 Buceros rhinoceros silvestris | reverse complement strand
ACAGAGGGCTCGGTGACACACTGCCCCGTCCCGTGCTCTGGGCACTCTGGGGTTACCATGGCCCTACCAGGTCCCGTATCGCTGCATGTCACAGAGGGCTCTGTGACACACTGCCCCGTCCCATGCTCTGGGCACTCTGGGGTTACCATGGCACTACCAGGTCCCGTATCGCTGCGTATCACAAAGGGCTCTGTGACACATTGCCCTGTCCCATGCTCTGGGCACTCTGGAGTTACCTTGGCACCGCCAGCACCCGTGAGGGTTTGGAAGGGACAGCTCCCAGCATGGCCCGGGGAGTGACCAACATTGATGAAGAATGTGAGTAGCACTGGTCCCAGTTCAGAGCCCTGAGGGACATCCCTTGTCACCCATCTCCATCTGGCCATGGAGCAGGTGACCACTCCCCTCTGAGTGTGACCAGCCAACCAATTTCTCAGCCACCAAACCATCCACCCATCCCATCCATCCCTCTCCAGGTCAGAGAGAAGGGTGCTGGGGGACGTGTCAAACGCCTTGCAGCAGTGCACACAGACGACAGCTGTAGCTCTTCCCCTGCCCACAGCTGTGGTCACTCCCCACCCAGCCATAGAGATGTGGTCACTGCTACAGGCACATGGGTAGAAATCCCAAGGCAGTTGCTGGGAGAGTGATGCTGCTCTAGCCACAGAGCTGTAGGTCTGGCTATAGGAGGTGGAGATACCACAGACACACAGATAGAGGGGAAAACAGAAAAATTGTAAATAAACCTATAAGTAGGACTGTGCACTGAGAAATGTCAAGTTCCACACCGAACTCTATAAACCATGGAATAGGAAGTACAAAATCCACGTCACCATAAATACCTGCATCTTTCTGTCTATCTCTGCTTTTCTCTCTCTTTTTGCCAGGTTCCTGTCAGGGGAACTACAGGGTGATGCTGTGGGTGACCACTAGTGCTGCCCCACTGGGAGCTGGGGGGAGGCAGGGAGAGAGGGGCTGCACTGCTCCCTTTTTTTGGGTTTTTGAAGGATTTCAGTGAGGCAGACGGCGTTTGTTCCGTTCGACTGCAACGGCCCCATCATGATGCCTCACTCACTGGGAGAGACATGGCTGATCCAGGAGCGGTGCCAGGGCAGGACCACCCCCCCCAGATGCCCTGTGACCATGCTCCCCACCTCCCAGACACCCCCATCTCCACGGGGCCAGGGACGCTCTGCTCAGACACGCCCCAAAAGCACCCAAATCCCTGGGATGGGGTTGAAATAAAGCCCGTGGGGGGAGTCCCGAGCCCATTACCCACTCTTAGTGCCCTGGACCACCCTGAAATCCGCTGAGACTGCCCTGAGACACCCCTGAAATGCTTCCAGACCCCCTGAGACCCTCCAAGACTCCTCAAGACCCTCCCGAGACTCCTCGAGACACGCCCCCCACCCCAAGACCCCTGGGCCCTCCCTGACCTGGACACACGGCTCCAGCCCTGTGGAAGAAATGGCCCCCAAATTTTAGCTTTTTTTGGAAAGAAACGTCAAGAAAAAAAAAA
>NW_010428366.1:25484-33497 GCF_000710305.1 Buceros rhinoceros silvestris | reverse complement strand
CACCTCTCCTCCCCCTTCCCCTTCCCTCCTCCCCCCACCCCCCCAAGTAAGCAATCAATTATCAATCTAGGGTCTTTCTCCTCAATGATGCGAAGCATCTCTACTCTTGCGTAAAAAAAATTTGAAGAGCCTGCGGGAACTATCCCTTTAACAGAATAACTAAACGTATCCAAACTGAGTAGATATTGTTTGGGAGGAAAAAATCTGTGTTTTGCCTGTGTTTTTTGTAGCTGTAGTAATGGAAATGCCAATTAGCAATCACACTGCAAAAGTGACATTTCCATCACGTATATCTGCAGCAATATATGCAGTGACAATAAAAATTCCAAGATGTAAAACTTGAGAAGTTTTGTAGAATCTGATGAAAATCTGGTGTCGGGCTGGGCAAGCCAGAGAGATAGATGAAGAAGACTGCTATGCATTGGAAGTTTGCAAGAAGGCACATTCCCTTTACTGCATTTCCTGGATTGTGATGAATAGTTCTAAATAATTTGCATAATATATTTTCTGTTGCTTTTGGTGCTATTGAAAATACACAGCCGAGTCTAGTTTTAAACTAGTCTGTAATGAACTTGCTACAGGGTTGAATTTGTTTGTTTATTTATTTTATTTATTTACTGTTTCAGTGAAAAAAATGACATCAAAAGCCAATTGCTTCCAGCTATTGAATTTATAAAATATCACTTGTAGAAATAAAATAAAATTTCTCTTGAACAAGAGTTAAAATTTAAAACAAGACCATTCATGTAAAATCTGTAAATATGAAACTATAAGAGAAGGTGTAATCCATTAAAAAACTGTTTTAAAAAACTGCAGAAATGAATTATTTTTTTAAAATGCACACATCCATTAACAAAAGTTTAATAATGGAAGTTTCCATTGAGGACCTTATTCATTTGCTTACTTCTGTTTCTGAAAGGTGCACATTTGTCTGTGTGAACTTTAAAAATTAATACAGCCATACATAAGGAAAAATCAATGCTACATGTCAGCATGCATATATTATGCTTGAGCTTACTGTAGAATGAAAGATACCCTGTATGGGTTTGTGCACTGTTTGAAATCTGAAGTCTTTCAAATCCTTTGTAATCCAGACTGCATTACTATATGAAATATTTATGTTTTATTTAAATATCTTTTAAGGCTTTTTTTGTTATTGTTGATGTTGGGGTTTTGGTTTTGGGGTTTTTTGGGTTTTTTTTTTTTTTGGCTAGCCAGTAAGTGTGACATTCTATTTTAGTGCTGGGCCATATTGATTTTTATTTCTATTTGGGTATGTGATTACATGTGGAAAACTCGCCATGGTTTCTAGTCAAAACTGAGAGACATTATGTTCTGTATGAAGTTAACAAGCTGCACTATTATTTGTTTGATCCACATAGTGTTAAACTTGGTTTTTGAATGTCAGTTACTGCATATGGCCATTTGTACAAGGCTACGCTTTGGCTACAAACACAAATTTAGTATGAAAAAAAATATATTTTCTTATGAAAGGTGGTCTGCTTATTCCCAGTAACATTTGTTAAAATATATCTTGAAAATTGTAAGACCAAATGTTTCCAATGTCCTCTAATATTTTTGTCTTCCTGCCTTTTTTTCTTCCTTCTTTCTATTTTCCTGAAAGTGATTAAATTTTAATTCATGATGTTTCAACTGTCTGATATCCTTTGGGATCTTCTACCTGGAAAAACAAACAAGCAAACAAACAAAACACAAAACCTCAAGACAACAAATAAGAAAACCACCTTTTACTCTTCTTCCTTACGTGTATTATTACTGAAGTTCATGAAAAATCACACACTAGCCCAAATTCAAGAAAACACTACATAATTAAGCAAAACCACAAGTAAAACCAGCAATTTTAACACTCGTGTCTGATCATGTGTCTGATTAGTTTGCCCTCTAGTGGCAAAAGATGCACCATAAATATGGGCTCTGCAGGTGTTTGAGTACAGCTGGATAATGAACACCAGAAGTCAGGTCCTCCCTAAAAGGTAGTGTGGCAATACCACACCACCATCTAGGCAAAGGCTTTAGTTTCTTTGCCTCAGATGCCACAAACATTTAAGCTTTGGCAGTTTGCAAGATTCCTCTTCCAACCTGACAGATATTTGCATTTTTGTCTAGTAATTGGATTAGTATGTCAATGTTGTGGCATCTAGCTTCTCCTTCTACTGTACAAAGTGTGATGACATTTTGTTGGTTTGCATATATTAATAAACACCATTGAGTCCAATGATTGTTGATCAAGGAAATTATGAATGCTTACATGGTAAGGCACACAACAAAATAATTTAAAAATTACTCTTTTAGGTTTCCAAGTCAAAATGTTTGACTTTGAATCCTCAAACATACCAGTGTATTTTTTCAATGTCACTGACATATCAAATACAAGCTAGCTGGAGGCCATTAATTTGTTTAGAAATTGATATTGGATTATTTACAAAAATGTCTGGTTGGCAAGCATGTTCTTGAATGGCTTTGGAGTTCTGTTAGCTTGTAGACTAAAGGAAAGGAAGGAAAAATGGAAACCCCAGAGCTCGATCCTTGAATTCTGCAACACTAAGAAATTTGAAAAAAAATCAGGAAGCTACAAGCCCGAGGTTTCAAAACTGCAGGACTCTGAGGTAGGGGTATAAATATCCTCCGGAGCTAATCAGCAGGGAAAGCCAACATTGCCAGTGGAGCTTGTGTCTCATCAGCTCAGCACAGTGGGATGCACTAGGCAGGAAGTGGCAGCTGCTACAGTGTGCCTAAGCTCCATATTTCCTGAGAAGAATGTCTTAAGAGGTGTGAAAAAACACCCATAGGCCTAGAATACTGTCGATGCCATAAGGATATATGGGTGAAATAATGAAACATTGAGAAGGCAAGAACAACCCCAAACTTTTCTAAAGTTTCAGAAAGGTTTATTTTCACTCAAAATCAAAACTTTTTTTTACAATACTTCCAAATATGACACTGCTCTTGGGAGCTAACCTATTCCGCCCCTCCTGTAAAGGTCCTCTCGTTCTGTTTAATAAACTGAAATGTGGTCTTTCCTTAACTGTTTTTTAATAAATTCCTCATCTTTATGTGAAGATGTTCTGTGTCTGGTTTTCTGACCTGTCTCTAACCTTCTGACATAGCAAGTGGATTTAGCAATATAACTGAAGAATATTTTAAATCTGAAATAATGCTCAAGCTCCTGTCTGATCCAAACCCCACAGGATACTATGCAATTTTTAGTTCCTCTTGGGTGAGCAAAATCTTCCATCTTTCACTGTGAACAGCTCATTTAACACATTAGAAGGTATCTTCTTGCCTTGTAAAGTGCAGGGGGGGAAAAAAAGGAAAAAATTGAGGCACTTCTACAGCTCAAGAGTGTCTTACCTGAACTGGTAAGGCCATTGGGCTATTCATCTAGATCAGAAAGAGATGGTTCCAGGAAAAGACACTGAGAACACTTTTATCTTCTCTCTCTAACAGTAAGAAAATGAGACAGCCACAGATGTGATCTTACAGCCATACCCATATCTCAGGACCAGTGAATGTTGTCCTTGCCTGTGTCAGGCTTCACCAGAGAACTTTTGCAGACATTTCTGTGCAGACTGTTTAGATGCTTAAATCTTTACCCATGATTAAAGGAACATTTGGACTGTCAGGGCCTCAGTTTCCTAATGCAAAGTGCGAAAGACAAAGACTTTCTACTCTCTCCCACATTGTATTTTCATTACTGTGAAAGGAGGATGTTCCAGTGACTGAGATAATGTAACTATAATTTAGATCAGCTCATGAGATCCACGTAAATCTGCATAGTTGTATGGAGAGCTACTAAGTCTAGCGAGAGGGAAAGAAACAAAAAACTAATATATTTGAATCAGCTGGAGCCTGGAAAGGAGTCCAAAATGTTTTATCCTTGTCTTATCTTTCAATCTTCTAAAGTGTGCACATTGTCAATTGTAATGTAAAGTCTACATTAGCTTCTTAGGCTTTGCAAAAACTAGAGCATCTTGGGATTATTACACCAACCTGAAAAGCTTTGTCTTTTCTTTTTCTTTTTTCTTTTTCTTTTTTTTTTTTAACCTGAAGAATGGTGCCTGGTTAGGATGGAGTTAATTTTATTCATAGCAGCATGTATGGTGCTGTGTTTTAGACTGGTGAACAAAATTGTGTTGATAACACACCGGTGGTTTAGCTGTTGCAGAACATCGTTGCACAGTGTCACAAGTGCTTTCTGTTTCTCATTCTGCTTCCCTTCAGATAAGAGGCTGGAAGTGGGCAGGAGGTTGGGAAGGAACACAGCTGGGACAGCTAACCCAAACTGACCAAGAAGATATTCTATTGTATAACACCATTCTCAGCGATAAAATTGAGAGGGAGTCTTTCCAAGGTAGTCATTGCTTGGAGATCGGCTGGTAAGAGATGGTAAGTAATTGTCTTTGGATCATGTGTTGGTTTTGATTGTGGAGGGTTTTTTTCCTTCACTCATTAAACTGTCTTTATCATGACCCATGAGGTTTTCTCACTGTTGCCTTTCCAATTCTCTCCTCTATCCCACTACAGGGAAAGCAACCAAGCAGCTGGTGGGTACTTCGTTGCTGGTCAGGGTCAAACCATAACACCTGGTGTTCGTTCACTTCCATTCAACTTTTAGCCTCAAAGCTCAACTTCTGATTCTCACAAGGAGTTTTGTTTTCAGGACTCAGGAACTTATCTTTATAAATATCTCAAAAATCTGATAGTATAATTTTAACTGTTGGGGTTTTTTAAATAGTATGAGATACTTATTTTACAGGATCTCACATCTGTATAAATCACAGTAGCACTGATTCCAAACTGATGAACTACTTCTGCCTAGGACTATTTTTTTTAATTACTAACGGAATATGAGTATCAATTTCACGCTATTGTTGCCAATGTTTTCTGGAAAATATTTTAAAAGTAAAAAAGTAAAATTGGTACATGAAAAACTGCTCCTAAGTCTTTTATGTATATATAATTGACTTTCTTAGAATGGATCTCTGAATGAATAAATTATGTTTAAAGTATTGTTAGGAATGAGTAAAAATTGCTTAATTTTTAGAACTATGTTCTTACTAGCATTCAGATCTGATGTTTGGAACTGTGTTCATATTAGCACCAACTTAATAAGATTGTAGAGAAGCAAAAAGAAAGTCACAAAAGACAATGCTCAGCATATGACTTTCAAGTGATCTAGTTGTTTTAGCATATCCAAGATGCCTGAGAAGTAGAGTCAACAAAACAGCCCTATAATAAAAGTGGGAAATCTGTATACAGGTCCCATTATTGACAGTATACATTCATTTGAAAACCTGAGTTAATCTTTTAACATGGAATAACAGATAAATCACAGTCTGGTTTTACTGATTACACGTGTCCTATTGTCTGAAAACTCACCTTCAGCATCATGAAGTTAGGCTCGGGGAGGGTGTTCACTACAGTTATTTAAATGTCATTCTGAAAGAAATCATCTTCCATGAAGAAAGGAATTGAGAAATAAACTACTCAAAAAAAAAAAAAAACCAAACAACCCAAAACAAAACAAAAGAAACCCCTAAATTTTACTCTTTGGTCCTTACAATTTCTCTCTTTATATTCCTCAGTGTGATTACTATGTATCTACTTGTCCTGCTAGTTCAGAGAGTTAAAGCTTATTCAGTCACCCCTGTATAAGCTGTTTCTTTAATGAAATATAGCGCCTTGAAAAACTTAAGGTCAGAAGAGAGTTATTAAAGTAGAATTAAAAGGATTTTACACACACTTTGCAAGGGAGAGGAATCAGCTACCAGACTTTTCTTTTCCTCTCTCTACAGACTTTTGCTTTTTAATCCTTCATAAAGAGTATTTGATTGAAATTGTATTAAAAAGTGTAAGCATTTGTTCTAACAACATGCTTGTAACCATCATTGGAAAATGTATTAAAGCTGCTGTCAAGCTGGTTAACTGATGTGAAAAATCCTTCTTCGATCCAGTAAGGGATGAGTTTTATCACAGTTTAGTTTTATGATGAAGGCTGAAGGAAGCATATAAAAACTAACAGGGATCTTAGGAGAAAATAAGATAACAGGGCTAGAAAAGATTTTGAGGAAAATAAATTTTAAATTTCCAATAATCCAGAAAAAGTTTTAAAGCTTAAAGTTGTTAGGTTAATGATGTTCAGCTACTTAAAAACGCGGTGCATTTTAAAAGAGTATCAGTAAATATCATACAGTTTAAATAAGATTAAAAATAATCAGTGTTGTGATGAAAATGCATGTAGCATTAGAGGAGACAAAAAACATATCTAATAAAAATAGAATTAGACTGGAAACCGATCTGGGTTTACTTTATTGTTTTGTTTTCTTATTTTATTTAAAGGGAAAATGTGAAAATGTGTTGGGAAGATAGTTGTTGTGCCAAACTGTCATAGCAAAACAGGTCTATGGTCCATCTACTCCAAAATATCATCTCAAACATTGACAAGTACTGCATACTGCAGAGATATGATAAAACACAGAAAAGAAGAATTAAGAAATAAAAAACCAATTCTTGTTCATATCACCCATATGATGATTTTTTGACTGACATGCAAACTTTACATTCTCTTGAATTTTAAATGTAGTAACTGGAAAATGTTTGAAAGGACAGTGGATAAATACACCTTTGATTCATATGAGCTAATATGCTAGAAGCTTGGATACAGTAATATATAGCTGAAGACATTTCCAAGTTGCTCATGATATAAAGGAGGAAGACTAATATGTGATGTTTCTATAGCCCCAACTTTGGTCTTAAATTTTAAGAAGTATTAAGGGTTTTATAACTTGCTAGCTGTGACAGGTTAGAATCACAGAGACCTGCTTTTTGAGGTGTTTAATGTTTTTGAAGATAAAACATTAAAAAATAGTTCTAGAAAAATAGTATTCTCATTGGAAAAATCTAAAGAATCAACTGAAAAGAGAAAAGCAATGTCAAAAAACTTAAAAGTATACGATGCCAAAAAAAAAATTATTTACCTGAAAGCAGATAGATATGCAAAAAATATCTTGTGTTTTGGAAAAAAATCCTGCAATTAACATACACCGCAGAAATAAACATTACACCCTAGTAAACTGCTTATTCTATACCTTGATCCTTTTTTATTAAGTTCAAGCAGTAAATTGATTCTTTGATATCAATATATACATATAAGACAAATCTCTAAAGACAGAAATTAAAGCATTGACCAGTGTAAGATTTTAAAAACAAAGCTTTACATCCCAAATTGGCTTTTCCAAAGTAGAGTTCTGCATGGAGACCAAGGGAAGAAGAAGAACAGAGAAAGGGTGTAAGGATTCACCCCATTAGGTCAGAGGAAACTAGAATATGTATCCCTGTTGCAAAAGACATAATGCCCCTAGCAGACTGGAGAAACTGAAAGCAT
The DNA here is from genome assembly GCF_000710305.1 of Buceros rhinoceros silvestris. Classification (NCBI taxonomy): domain Eukaryota; kingdom Metazoa; phylum Chordata; class Aves; order Bucerotiformes; family Bucerotidae; genus Buceros; species Buceros rhinoceros. The sequence goes on along the minus strand of NW_010428366.1, from coordinate 26,092 downwards.
TAGAAATATCAGTCTCTTAGCAATGTCAAGATCTACATCTGCATATGTCGTTTGCCATATTATCAACTGTCTTTATTGGAAATATTCTCAGAGTTGTGCCGATGAGCTGGTACACAGCAGGGTCTGTGCCAGATTGTCTTCTTCACTCCATTTGGGACTTACTCAACCCCAGAAAGTACTACTAAATGTGCCGTTAACCTGTGCGTAACAGCTCTTGATTAAAATATGTTTTGCGTGAGGGAGTGGAGTAAAGAATATTTTTTGTTGCAAGATCATCTTCAATAACATAATTTTTTAATTAAGACCGTTTGTACCTAGGCTTCTGGGTCTGTCTTCTACTTCACTATCAAATCAGCTATCTTTGTAACGTTTCTGAAAACAGTTCCTGCCTTATATGAAATAGATTTTTTATGATATGGAGATAAAATGCCGGTAAGTGGACTAAAATAGCATTGAGCTGAAAATATGAACAAGGATTTTAAAAAGTGAAATGATTCTTTTGTTTTTCCCAGACAATCATCTGAAAGTTCACACAGGGAAAAACATTGCAGTATACAGGCTTTGAGTTGTATTTCAAACTGAAGTTGCGGGGCGGGGCGGGGGAGGGG
>NW_010428366.1:0-25377 GCF_000710305.1 Buceros rhinoceros silvestris | reverse complement strand
TGTATTTCAAACGGAAGGGGCGGGGCGGGGCGGGGGAGGGGGGGATGGGTAGGAGGGGAGAAGAAGGATTAAACTGACATTTCTGAGCTAACTGCTCAGAATAATCATCTTACCAATTAAGTCATGTCCCAGCAACACTAACATAATATGAATGAAAGGTACGGTAAAGCAGATCTTTATCCAGCCTTTATGCAAATTTATAATCAGAATAGGAATATTAATGTTAAAAAATTAAATATGTTTAAAAATTAAAACCTTTAAAGTCTTTCTTCTGATTATTTGAAAAAAAGAAAAAAAAACACAGAAAGAAAACTAGTTACCAGTCTTTTCTTCTGGAATTCTAAAGATATTACTACCACAAGTGATGTCAATTTTAGCAAGGTGATTCTGACTAGCAATTGCTTGAGAAGCATCACTTGTAATTTGTATTATATTTTAAAGTTTCCTTTTCTTTACTGTAAACTGTACTTCTCGTACTTTTTAGAATTTTTTAGAAAATCAACTTAGAGAGAGCAACAAAAATGCTTTTCAATCTGGTGTGAAATGAGAACTCAAAGTACAGGTAAATACGAATTTGGAAAAAGTTTAGGCTGGTACTCAAAGGTAAATCATGGTTCTGTGATGGAGTTTACATTTTGCAAACTTTAAAAATCAGCATAACAGGTAAATAACATATATTCAATGATAGGCTGAGAATTATCAGTAAGTCATTCCTGTGAGGTTTTTGCTGAGCTTTAATTGGTATCCGAATATAGTGTTTTTCAAGTTAATATTTGATCTGGAGGTAAAATAAGATGGAGTCAAATAATATCTGGAAGACATCTTAGAACTCAGAGAGTTTAAATTTCCAGTGGTCTCCTCTGAGTCAGATCTAATAGCATTTTTAAGGGTAGGTTGTCTGAACAAAGACCTCTAATGCTATTTGAGATTCCCTAGATTATCCCAAGTAGCCTCCTACTGACAGGCCAGAAGGGAATATGGGTAATTCACAGGCTTTATGTCATTCTTACCAACTTCTTGCAGATATCTTGGATACCCCAGGGCTTCTCAGATGCCGCTAAGTGTTTTTGCATCTGGGGAACTAAGATGACCCATATTGCTTTTGTCTTTGTAATCATTTTTAAAAGAGGAAGCAAAACACATTTGAGCAATAAAGCAGTTGCAGTAATCTAGAAGGCTTTTACTATGCTTTTTTCCTTGCAGTTCAGCATTTATTCAATTTTGTTATGTTAAAAATCTTGTTTAAGGGGAAAGAGGAAACATACCTTAGGTATAAAACCAATAATTTATTGGTTTTGCAGTGGCTATTTTAATAATCTAATCCAGGAAGCATTATTATTTGAGGTCTGATTATTACAGAAAAAGAAATAATACTTCTCTACAGAAAAAAAAAAAAAACCAAACCACTCTAACAACAGTAATACGATTAAAACTGTTACAGACGCATTTAGTTTTTATGCTTTTCCTGATGTTATCTCTCCTGAGTCCTGGGGCTGGTTTCATTCTGGTGCTCCTGGAGGTGGTCCTACAGTGAGTTGTGAGCAGCAGCAGTCCTCCACTGAGAGGAAAATGGCTGGTGTTCATGTTGAGAGTTTCTTCTTCCTCACTCTGGGATTAACTAAGAATAATTTTTATATGTTTGCTAAAATGATTTTACAACTTCCTTTTCACTGGAGAACAGCTGCATATTATATTTGGATATAATAGTTATGATAGCTTTTAGGTAAGTTAGATCCTCATTCCTTTATTTACATTACTCTTAAAACCGATTTCATCCAGCTCCAGATCTGCATTTCTGTAACTGTGCATAGGTGAGTTTTTTACAGCCTTGCGGTCTCCAGTGCCAGCCTGTACTCCATCCCTTATCATCTCATTCCTGTGCTCCTCTGTGCCGTGTCCCCACTTACCAAGGCTACTGCTATCAAACCAGGTCTGTATTTCTCTGTTCTGCATTAGAACCGTAAATATCTCATTCTGCATAGAAAAGGCTACTTATCACTTCAATCTCTACAAAACTATGATTGAACCATATAATGATAAACAAAATGATTTAGCCATAACCACCTGATCAGAAGAAAAATTGCTGTTATAGCTAAACCACATAAAAATAAAGCTGCAGGCAGGTCGAGAAAAGTTCAGACCAAGCAATTCTGACAAACTTCAGTCCTAACACCTTGCAAGCTTATTGCAAAATCTGTGGCCTTTGCTAGTAGTGTGTATATTGTATTATAGGCTAAAAGATTACAGTACTTGCAGAAAAGGAAGTATTTTCTCCTACATTGCATTTTAGACATATGAACCTTCATTTAGACAAATAACATTCAAATTTTGAGTTCTTTATTTTTAAAACACAGCAGTGAATTTCACATTTATGACTGGAACTGAAAAAGTTCAGCAAAGAGAAGCAAATATCCAGACTATGGAACTTAAAACCTGTCTTCTGAATCTAGGAAGTGAACAAACAACTGAGACTGTTACTATCCTGGGCTGAGTCTACCACCAGAACTGAGAATAGTTTGAGTTGGCTATTGCAGGTGACCTAGATGTGCTAGTTTTGTTTGTTTGTTTGTTTGTTTGTTTTGCCTCAGTTCTACATGGGGAGTTAGTATCTGGCAGGTTATGAAACCAATCTGTATAGCTCTATTTGAATCTAAGCAGTGTAACATTTTTAAAGTCAATACTGATTAAGGTCAGTAAAGATGTCACGGCAGGAGGAAGAATATTTTCTTATTTCTGAGATGTAAAAAGCTTTCACTTTAAAAAATTGTCACCAGTTGGCCGAGGTATGCCAATTACAGGACAAGTTCTTCCTCTCTCTAATTAACCTCCCTCCTGTTCCAGGAGAGAAAGGGTTAAGAGCAGAGGTAAGAAGAAAGAAAAGTTTGAGAAGCTAAAACAAGTTTAATAACACTAGAAAAAAAGTATTATGTACAGAAAAATAAACGAGATGTTAACAAGTTTATATGGGATTGGAAAACTGGTGTAGCGAGGGTTAATGCACAGTTAGGGAAACGAAAGTGAAAGAAAAAAAAGTACAAGCTAAAACAAGTTTAATAACACTAGAAAAAAAGTATTATGTACAGAAAAATAAACGAGATGTTAACAAGTTTATATGGGATTGGAAAACTGGTGTAGCGAGGGTTAATGCACAGTTAGGGAAACGAAAGTGAAAGAAAAAAAAGTACCAAGTAGTTCAAAATGGCTGTGGCCACATGGTTGGCCGGTCTGTGGGAGTAGGACAAAGCTGAACTGTGGCAAATAGCCGTAGTGAATCCATGGGCAGGCAGGAGCCGAGCCAAGCACAGCGGTTGGGTCACGGGTGTTAAGAGAATGGCGGCAGAAACGGTGGCTGAAGCAAATGCAGCGATGCCACGTGAGCAGGGGGGCACTGGCGGCCAGCAGAAAAGCAGCGGCGTGGGGCAGCCCTGTGCAGCAGTAATGAAAGTCCTGTCCCATGTGGTGTGCAGACTGGGATGAAACAGTAGCAGCAATAATCTGAGTTTTCCTGGTGCCAGTGAGAAAAGAGAAAGAAAGCCAGTTCTGTAGTCGCTGGTCAGCAAGGGGCAATACAGGCACCAGTACACCAAGAAGGAGCAAGAGCCCTGAGCAAGAGCAAGCCTTGAGCAAGCCTGGAGTACCCCATGCCCTACGTGGTTCTTAAAGGGACAGGGAGCCTGCCGAAGTTTTCACAACCATGAGATGCGTGAATGTAAATAGAAGGAATACATCAAGATTGATCATTTTAAAACAAACCAGTTTTTTTAATCAAACTGTTCTTTGTCCTAACCCAGGACAAAAATCCATGCAGTTTCTTCTCCTGATGTGTTGTTGTTTAATAGGAAAATGTGCTGTTTTGCCATTGTGTTTTTGAGACCTTAAGCAACAAACAGAAAACAGTACATTAAGACTAGTGAATCTGTAATGGAAGGCACTGGACAGCTCAAGAGCAATTTCGTTATTGAATTTCCCCTAAATTGTCTCATGGAAAATGTCTTAGTAGATGTGGGGCACATCTATAAAAAAGCTTGCCACTATGAAAGGACAAGTGGCATTTTTTGTGTTACTCTTGTCTATCGTTTTTATCCTCTTGTCACAAGTAGGTAATGAAATAAGTGTTTATTGAGCATTTCATTAACAGAAGGAATTCTGACAAAACCTTGTATAAACATGTCAGAAGACAGATGATGTCGTAGCTCCAAACTTCTTCAACCTGCAATACAAAGCCTACAAAGTAGACTTCAGAACAGGCTTACAATAGATAAATGCTGGTTCTGTTTAAGTTGATAAATAAAGGCAGGCCAGGTATTAATACCTGAAGTCATCTGGAAGAAGCTTGATTTATACTTGCATTGACTCACTAGATTAGATTTGTCTTGGAGGGATCGAGTTGCAGTAAACCAAACCTGAGTTATGGACCAACATAACAATTAAGCAGAGTGAACAATAGCGCTTCATGTACAGACCCCAAGCCTGAGTAGCATGGCATGGCTTGTAGAGACAGAGCTAACTCTCCTATCCTCATTAGACCATCCACAAAGCATTGCCTGTTGCAAATAGTCCTTAGCTCTTGTGAATGACCAAACTGTGGTCAAACGTAGTTGTGGAGTGGTGGCTGGCAGAAACTAAATGATGGGATGTACCTTCCTAACACTTTAACACTGTGAGTTTAACAATTGTGTGCCTGTACCCATGACATACCCTTTTTAATCTTCCCGGAATAAGAAAAGACTCCTAGATTTGATGCTCAAGGTTTCTCGCTGCTCCTCTTTTATTTAGTAATACAGATGTACACTGAGACCCATACACTTTCTGCCTGTGTGGTTTTCTGTTGAATTGTTTGTATCTTGGTTTTAAGTGTTCGCATTATGCTTAGAAAGACTGAAGTACTGCTGCATATGACAGTTAATTTGTACTGACCTAGCAGACTATAAGGCTGGTGAGGCACTGGAACAGGTTGCCCAGAGATGTTGTGGATGCCCCATTCCTGGAAGTGTGCAAGGCCGGGTTGGATGGGACTTTGAGCAACCTGGTCTAGTGAAAGGTGTACCTGCTCATGGCAGGGAGGTTGCAACTAGATGATCTTTAAGGTGCCTTCCAAACCAAACTATTCTTTGATTCTATGATACTAAGACTAAGCACCTGGATGCACATTAAGACATTGAGTACACTGAGAATTTGCCTTCTGAAAGGGATCAGAGCTCAACCTTATGTCCTAAATGGAGTCCAAGCTTACAGATAAACAACATAGAAAGTAATCAAGGTTTAAACTCACATGTGACTGGCAGTACAACAAGCTTTCTGTGTTTAATCTTTGCTTTACTTAACACAGAAAAGTTTTCAACAGTATAACTGTCACACTGAAGCCACTATGAACAGAATACTCATTTGCTTCAAATGGGTGACTGATGATCCAGTGGTCACCTCTCCCATTTCATAGATGTTTGTCTGCATCGTAAAGGCACCATGTGGCTTTCCAAACATCTGGTAATGGCAGATCATAATCAGGACAAGGGCAGCAGGACTTCTGTTTGGACAGATTGCAATACAGCACTAAAACAGCAATGAAGTATCTTACATTTTACTTAACTCTATCAACTATTATCACCCTCCTCCTTTCAGGAGCATTCAAGTATTAAATGAAAACCAGAGCTCATTTATGAATACATTGTTCCAGTTCTATATATGCTGTACAATTAAAGAGCTATTACACTAGTAATTGATTACCCAAAACGACTGCAGCCAACCATAAGGGAACACACAAAACTGTATTCACCATTTGTTCAGTAATATAAAAAATAATAATAAAAATTTTAAAAAGTCCAACCAAGTCTAAAGGTGAAGAGAAGGTCAAAATTCAGTGGATTGTATTGATTAGACTTTGTTTACTGCTATGGGGCACACTTGTGAAATGTGCTATATAGAAAAAGAATCAAACCAAGCTAGAATGGCTCAGGGGCCTCCCAGGGCTTTTAAAGCAATGTTCTAAAATTATGTCTGGAAAGGGTAGCATGGGACTCAGCGTACACCTGTAGGCTGTAGCAAATTTAGGCCTAATATCTCTAAAACAATGTAAGCAAGCCAGTGCAGATAATGAATCTGCCTTCTGAACATATGTTAGCAACAGATTTTCTAATGTATGGATAATGTAAATACATGTACCATTAATAAGAAGAATAAAATTAAGCGGCTGAATATAACTATTAAAAGCATATCAGATGACATAAAGTACCATCTGTCTATTCAAGAGAAAAATATTTTCTGGTTGTTATATTATAGAATCATAGGATCATAGAATGTTCTGCTTGAAGATTTATGGCTAAAACTTTCTTTGCATTCACACAAACAAGGCACTCCACTCCTTCGCTGCCCCCAAGTACTTTTCTCACAAACTTGTAACCAATTGGGATGGCTTAATAAACTGGGACTCTGTAAGCACTTTGAGAATGTCTGGTTTAGTGCCCAGTCTTAAATAAATTTAAAGTTTTATGATTGGCTTCTACCCATTTGAGCACAAAATACCGATGCAAATATTCTATCCAGTATAAACAGACTAGAAAATTAGTTTAATTCTATACAAACAAGGTTTAATTTCAAAGGAGGGATGTTTTCACTAAGTACTAAACTGTATTTCTGTGAACACTTCAGTCATCCTCTGAATTGTAAGTAACTTCGTGTGGTAATCCTCTCAGATTTGAGGAGAATTAAATAGTTCTAACCATTTTTCATTAGTGCAAAGAATTCCGCGGAAATGGTGGGTCTAGTTTTCTGGCTGTGTTGTTTTTTTTTTTTAAATTTACCCATATAGAAAATTACACTCAGTGCATGTGCAAGTAATTCAGGGACTAGTACAACCCACAGATAGGCCAATGAAAGTTTTGCCATTGCTTTCAGGACTGCAGGATCAAGGATACTGCATTTAGTGTGCTATACAGCTGTGAAAGGCATTGTGCTGGTTCACTGCATCCTTTACGTCCCTTCACATGACTCAGAATAAAATGTACGTTCATCTTTGTTGATAAGCAGTTCCACATAAGATACTGAGAGTAGAAATGGATCTCCATTAGAAAAGGCACTGCTGATATAAAATTGTCCCTATTTCCGGCAGTTTTAATTAAAAGAAAGCAAAACTTTTGCTTCATGGCCTCAGAATTACTTCTAGCTGTGTGAGGTTGTATTAAACTGTCAGAATGCTTATGGGAAAACAAACTTACTGAAAAGCCTAAACCGCATATATCATTACTAGGCTAAAATAACACCCTGTTGTACAGTGGCATTCTGTTTTAACTGCAGAATGCTAAGGACATCAGCAGGATAAAATTGTAAGGAGATACACCACCCTCCATTAGTCACCTGGAACTGCCAGAAAAATTAGAGTTTTTTGAGCATGCAAACCCTACTCTCAAACCTTGTCTTGTCCTTGTTTTGAAGAATACTTCATCCTGAAGGGCTCCAAAAATACATAGACAGATGTGAAGATGTTCTCTTACTAGCTCAGAGATAACTGAAGTATATTTTTATCCTTTAAAACCCCCAGCATGCTTATACTTTTTTTTCATGCTGGATGCACATTAATTCCCACAGTGTATTCATTCCAAGAACATGACTGCTTGATATTCAGAATTTTTTCTTGCAGGTAATTGAGCTAAATAAAAACAAAAAGAAAAAATAAATAAGGCTTAGTCCATTTTCAAATGAATAACTTTCTTGTTTTGATAACATTAATACTTTTTAAAGTATCAGTACCTGAAAGCAAATTCTTTGATAATTGACATATTCAGAAAACTCCTCAAACGGGCGCAGAGGTAACCAGAAGCAAAGAAGCAGAAGCCACTTGTTGGAATCTATTGAAGGAAAAGTGTGAGAGAGAGTAAGCTATAGAATTAACTCCTCTACTTTTGTAACCTGCACTGTGGCTGAAGTAGGCGTGATAGTTATTGGTTTTAATACGTAATTCAAAGATTATAATGCATTACAAAATTTTCAGGGTTTAAGGAGAAATGTGGTCTAAATGAAGGAGAATTTTTGGAGGAAGGGGACAAAGGTCTGTTCCCTAATGGTGAAATATGATGTCCAGTCTAGAAACATTCCAATGATTTATCTGTGAGCAGTTACGTGATCTCATTGATTTCAATAAGCATTACTTGAGACTGAGTAAGCACTATTCTAGTGGTTGATTGTCCTTGTTGTGAAAAATGTTCCTTCTTTTGCCTAATTGGAATTTCCCCAGGTGTAACTTTCACTCGTAACCCTTGTCTTTTCCGTGGAGGTCCCTGTAAAAAAGCGAGCCTCCATCTTCTTTGTACCCACCCTTTACATAGTGACAAGGTCTCCCCTAAGCCTTCTTTTCTTAAGGCTGAACAAACCTAGTTCTCTAAGCCTTTATTCATATGACGGCTTCCCAGTCCTTTGATCATCGTTGCGTTATTTCTCTGGACCCTTTCCAGCCTGTCCACACCTTTTTTGTAGACCAGGGACCAAACCCGAACACATATTCAAGGTGTGGCCTGATAAGTGCTGAGTGGAGTGGGATAATGACTTCTTTATTTCTGCTGGTGATGCCCGTGTTGATGCAAACCAGCCTCCTGTTGGCTTTCTTTGCTGCAGCAGCACACTCTTCACTCATATTGAGATTGTTGTCCATCAGGACCCCCAGGTCCCTTTCCACAGAGCTGCTGTGCAGCTGCTGCACTCCTGGATTACGTTTTCCCTTGTGCAAGACCTCACTCCTTGTTGATCTTCATAAGGTTAGGTCACTCTTCCAGCCTATCCACACCTTCCTGTAGGGTGGCTCTCCCTTCCAACATGTCCACTTCCCCACTCGGTTTGGTATCACCTGCAAGTTTCATCAGGGTACAGTTGATCCCCCCATCCAGATGCCTTTTGAAGCTATTAAACTGCTTTTGGCCCAATTTTGATCCCTGGCTGCCAGTTTGAAAAGGAGCCATCTACCACCACCCTCTGAGTACAGCTTATCAGCCAGTTCCCAGTCACCACACAGACCGTTTGTCTGGACCGTAGCACAAGAGTTTCTCTAGGAGAAGGCTATGGGAAACCATATTGAAAGTCTTGGAGAAATCCATGATGACAGTGTCCACTGATCACCCCACATCAACTGATCAGGTTATTTTGTCATAGAAGACCATTAGATTTGTCAAGCACAATTTACCCTTGGTGAATCCATGCTGGCTTTTCTCAGTCACATGCTTTATTTGACTTGTGATAGCCCCCAAGAGGATTTGTTCCATAAGTTTCCCATGTACTGAAGTAAGACTGATGGGCTTATAGTTTCCTGGGTCCTCCATTAAGCCCTTCTTGTAGATGAGGTTGATGTTAGCCTTCTTCTAGTCTTCTAGGATGTCCCCTGGTATCCACAACTTCTCAAAGATATAGAGAGCAGCCTCCCAACTACCTCAGCCAGCTCTTTTAACACTGTCAGGCAGATATTGTCAGGGGCCAGCTGTTAGGGTGAAATTCCTATAACAGTTCAACTCTTCCTTCACAATGAGTCTGTGTTTGCATTAGCCTGAGTTTTTGTTCCCAAGTCCTGGGGCCCAACAGCACTGGTAAAGACAGAGGCCAAAAATTGTTGAGACCTTTTGCCTTTTCAGCGTGGTTGGTGACCAGTTCTCTTCTCCTGTTTAGCAGTGGGCCTATTTTCCTTCTGTTCTTGCTTGTTTACACACCTGAAGAATCTTTTCTTGTAGTTTTTGATATGTCTGGTCAACTTCAATTTGAGCTGAGCATTTGCTTTTCTAACTGCACCTTTGTACACCCTGGCAATGCCTTTGTAGTTCTCAATGGGTATTTGTCCGGTTTTCCATCTCTGTATACGCTTCTCTTTTGGTTTCGAGAAGACTGAAAAGCTTGCAGTTAAGCCAAGAGGGCCTCTTGCTCCACCTGCTTCCCTTACCTTTAAAGGGGATGAACTGTTTTTTTCCTTCCAGGAGAGGGTTCCTGAAAAACTCCCAGCACTTGCTGCTGCCTTTATCTTCCATGGAAGATTCCCATGGAATCCCTCCCAGCTGAGCTCTGAGAGGGCTGGTTTGCTATTCTAAAATCTAGAACATTTGACCTAGTATTAACCTTCAGTGTGCTCAGTCAGATCCCAAACTCGATGATGTTGTGATGGCTGCAGCCAAGGCTGTTGCTAACACAGATATTACAAAGGTCGTTTTCTTGATTTGTGAGTAGCAAGTCCAGTATGCCTCACTCCCTGTTGGTAGATCTAACATCTGTATGAGGGAGCAGTTCTCTACACATTCCAAGAACGTGATGTATGACATGTGAGCTACTGTATTGTTCTTCCAACAAATGTCTGGTTAGTTGAAGTCACTCATAAGAAACAAGTTCTGTTCACCTGTTCATTTAAGTGACTCAAATATTGCTTTGTTTGACTTATCAGCTTGGTTTGGGGGTTGGTGTGCCTGGTGTAAGATCTCCCTTGGACATGACCCCTCTGATCTTGACCCAGAGGCGTTTGACAGGGCTTCCACAATTGCTGTAGCTGAATTCTATACATTCAAGGTTCTCTTCTTAGTATGCAACTCCTTCTCCTCTTCTTTCTTCCCTGCCTGTCTTCACAAAACAACCTATAGCTGTCCATTGTGATTCTCCAGTCATGTGAGTTGTCCCACCATGTTTCAGCTATTCCTGTGATAACATAACTTTCAGACTGGGCATGGAGCTCCTGTTCATCCTGGTTTGGTTTGGTTTGGTTTGGTTTGGTTTGGTTTTGGTTTGTTTTTTTCCCAGGCTACATGCATTGGTATATACACACTTAAGATAGATGGTTCGTCTTTTGGCTGGAAGAGACTTGAGTTTACCAGTCTGCCATGGACTGCATTCCAACTTCTGGCTCTCCCCATCTGCAGAGCAGGGCACAAAACGGATCTCCAGGGAATACTGTAGGTTTTCCTCTCGCCAGCGGCTGTTCCCTCAGTGGGGGTGTTGGGGGCTTAGAGCCAAGTTGCCCCTTCCCTCAGGTTAAAACTCAGTCAAAACTACCCCTGCCGGTGATCTGCAAAGCAAGAAGGTCTACCTGCGGTGCAGAAGAAATCTTTTACTGCTCTGAGAATTGAGGTAACTGCAGTCTGTCTCCTGTCAATGCTGTCTTCTCTCTCTTTGTCCTGGGCAGAACCAAATGTGCACGTTCTGGGGGAAAGCTGCAGATTACGTCTTTTTATATGCTTATACACAGAGGTGCCTGATTGACATGCCTCAGCTCCAATGAGAAGCTGAGAGGGTTGTGGCGCCCCTTCCCCCACAAAAGTCGCGAGACAAGTTTTAATACACTTAGGGGGAGAAGGAAAGGAAACGGCAGGGGGCTTAGTCCTGCTGCGACCATCTTAACCCGTTACACCTTCTTATGTGCTCTTGTACGCGAACTGCTGTGCAAATTGCTGTGCCCTCTCGATCCCCATTTGCCTGCCCTGTTTGCAGCACTCCTGGATGACAGCACTTCTGAGGGTCATTCAAATCTCCTGTGGCTGCTGCTGGCAATGCCCAAGCCAAATCAGCCTTTCTCTCTCGAGCTGCCAGAGGGGCTCTCTGCTCTTCTGTGGATTTCCCTGGCTGTGGGAACCCCCAGTACACCACAATCCAGTCCTCAGCCACAGAAGTTATCATTGTCACAGCTGCATGCCTAAAGGCTGTTCTATTCAAATGGGAGAATCAAACTTTGTACCTATATACAAAGACAATCTTCTTTTTAAAATGCTATTAGAAGGCTTACAAAAATCAGTATTATAACGTATTTTAGGAATATTGCATATTAATAATGTCCAACGGTTGTAAGCTTCCTTTTTGAAGATAATTCCCACCACCTCAAATAAAATCAAAATGAAAAAGAAAAAAAGAATATTACATGGAAGCTAAAAAATAAAATTGTGGAAAAATTAAACAATAATATTTCTCAGGCTTTTAATGTCCCTTCTCCCCACATCTCAATATAAGTAGTATAACTGTAAAGGTTTAGCATGATGTCCTGGGTTTGGCTAGGATAGGGCTAATTTTCACAAGAAGCTATCAGGTGCCACAAGCAGGATAGTGGAACCAAAAGAGCCAATGGGATATTTGACACCATATTGATGTCATGCACAGTATATATAAGCGAGGCACTGGCTGGGGAAAGTGTATGCAGTTTGAGTGGGCGGGCAGCTAGCTGGGCAGTGGGTTTCAGGTGGTGATCTGTTGCGTTGTGTGTCACTCACTTTATGTAATATTTCATTAGTATTATTGTTATTAATGTTGTCCATATCTCAACTCACGGACTGCTACCTTTTTTTCCCAATTCTCCTTCCTATACCATGTGTGGGGAGGAATAAGTGAGCAGCTACATCATGCTTAGTCGACAGCTGGGCCTAAATCATGACACATGAAAAATGGAGGCTGTCTTGAAGGTATGAGGAAATATTTTTCAGAGATAATTGTATATTTCATTTCAATCTTTTTGTTACTAAGTATTCTTTTTACTATACTGTATTTCAAATATGAAATCACAGAATCACACACAGAATAATAGGGATTGGAAGAGAACTCAGGAGATCATCCAGTCCAACCCCCCTGCTAAATCAGGTTCACCTAGAGCAGGTTACACAGGATCACATCTAGAGACAGGATTGTCTCCAGAGAAGGAGACTCCACAACCTCTTTGGGCAACCTCTTCCAGTGCTCTGACATCCTCAAAGTAAAAAAATTTCTCCTCATGTTTAGAAGAAACTTCATGTGTTCCAGTTTGTGCCCATTGCCCTTTGCCCTGTTGCTGAGCACCACCGAGAAGAGTCTGGCGCCATTCTCTTGACACCCACCCTTGAGATGTTTACAAGCATTTATAAGATCCCATCTCAAATACAAAACCTTATAGGAGTCAATCCTTGACATTCAAGATATTTTTCTAATTTTCTTTTCATTTTATTTTAAATAGGCATAAGAAGCAAGATATTAGAGGGCAATGAAGTAACAGGATGAAGTGACTCAACTAAGTTCATAAGGTCACAGCGACAGTAGCAACTTTCTACACATTGCATTGCAATATACCTATATTGACTTCCAGTCCAGGACTGGACCTGGTTGCTATCTTAATACCCAACAACAATTGTGTATATAATATATGCACAAAGGTGCGCACAAGAACCACATATAGACGGGCAAACTATGTCATATGGGGTTGTATTTAAACTTATTCATTCTGAATTTGGGATCAGGATAGCATAAGAAATGTTTTTAAATACTGTATATATTTTGTATATGTCTCATAAACTAACACAGAGCTATTTTAAAACTGTTTTAGACCTCTTAAATATTTTAGTGGAGCTGGTTTTTTTTTTTTCCCCACCTGTTAAGCCAGGTGCCACAGTCTCTGTGAAGCCAGCTGTAAAGTTTCTGATAATTGATAAAACAGTGACTACATGTATTAAAAAGCCAAGTCTTTTACTCTTAACACACAGACAAGCACATTACTTCATAAATATACAGCATATATAAATACATGTCATGTATTGAAGGAGCAAAATCTGGGTTTTTTGCAGTGTAATAACTAAACACATACATTAATGAGTATCTATTTATTAAATCAAGATCATAATCCGTTTTTTTCTTATGGTAAGCTGTTTGGCCAGTTTACCTTGCAGCAACACAGAGCACACTCTCTGAAGCAATAAGACCTCTATTTGCCAGTGTACATATGTTGATATATACAAGTACAAGTTATGTACTTATGTACATAATGATATGTACAAGTTGATTATACATGGGAGCATATATGTATTTTTAAACCCCATATGTGCGTGTGTTTCTGTGTATTTGTAAACTTCTGTATAAATATGTATATGTACTTATTTATAAGTAGTGTGTAATTACCTAGATAGATATCATATACATACATAACACATTGCTACTATCTGAATATTCTAGATCTACTTAGTGAACATAATATTTCAGAATATCTGAGGTTGCTCTGTTGTTCATATAAAAATTGTTGCTCTTAGTCTATTATGTACTGAAGCAGTGTCCACAACTTACACATTCAAAAACCAACGATATTGACACCCTTGTTAGTAATCTCATAAAAAAAAAGTACTTGCTCAAAAAGAATTACAAACTGAATCCAGCCTGTGTAACCTTAGGCCACTGAGACATGAGCCTGGGGCACTTACCTGTTGTGTATTCCTTTACACCTCTAAATCCCCACAGTAACAGACCATCTGCACCAGTGATCAGATGGCCAGATTTTAGAGCAATATACTTTGTTTATAAAGGGCAGTTCTAATTTACAGCCAACTCTATTTTGGGAGGTACTCTGGGAGCAAACCTCTGATGCTTTCAGATCAGCCATCTGTCTCTGCTCTTGCCAAGTTACCTCTAGGTTATGGTCTTTCCCCTCTTCAGCATATTATGCTGGCTGTTGCACACTGACATAGAAGGAAAATCAAGAGAAAGATCATTTGAGCAGGTAACACGAGGAAGAATAATCCTACAATATATGTTTACATACTCTTCTAAGCAGATATTGTTTCAACAACGGGATAAGACAGATTTAGGCACTTTCTGCTGTGGTATTTGCTGCTTATTGTGTCCCTGATTTCCGAGGGAAGAAGGGGTGGTACAGGAACAGGCCCTTTGCATGGCCTAAGAGCATCAGCGCTACCCACCCAGGCCAGGTCAGTGTTGTGGGACTCCCAGGGTTGGAACATCCCTGTGTGGCCCTGGGCATCTCTGCCCAAACTCATCATATCACCTGCAAGTGACTCTCCAGAACTAATTACCACTCTTCCCTTGTCAGCTGCAGCTACATTCACCTCTTGAAGAACAGTCTACCGGATGAGTTCAGTACCAGCTTTGCCAGTCTGCAAAGTGGCTTATCCTGAAGGTAAACTCAGTTTACAGCAAGCTAACTGGTACAGAGAAGTGTAGTCATTAGACAAATTCAGCACTTCCAACCACACGTGTACTTTCTTAAAGTTGTTCGCCTGTAAATTGCCCAAGCCAGGCAGGCTGCTTACAGTCCCTGCCATCCTTATGTGTGCTGGTGTGTGGTAGAGGTGCACCAAATTTTGAACAGACAACACAGACTAAATTGCTTCCTGGAAGAAGCCAAAGTGGATCCAGGATTCCATCAAATCTCCCAACAGCATGCCATTTCACTGCTGTAAGGATATATCCCATCAGCAGTGAGAGCAGCCACAAGCTCCAGAACCTCTGCTGCACTTGAAAGGATGTTAGCACTCATGTCTTTGAGAGCAAAAACAGGAACACAGGAATAAAATATAGAGGTTTAGGGAAAACATAGCTAGATCAAGTATTTTGTTATTTGTGAAGAGGCATGAAAAAGTTTTTGCTACCTTCCTTCAGCAGATTGACAGACCATGACCATTGTAAAACTATCTCCAGCACAATCTACACAACGATGCTGAAAATCTGTCAGTCTCCAGAGTAGCACAGTTAGCAAATTTCATGTTTGCTAAATTCACATTTGTATCAGCTGCATAATGTAACAACCTAAGGGGGAAAAAAAAAAGAAAAAAGTTGAAAAATACCTTTAAGAACAGCTGTAGTGAGTGGATTTAGTAGTCTGAATACTATTGATAGGATGTTGTAAAAATAAGAGTTGGCATAATCATGTCAGCTCTGGGAGTATCTATCATTTTTGTTTAAATAACACTAAATCTCTGTAGAGAAATTCTGTGAAGTGGTACCAGGGCAACATAAAATTTGTTTTGAATAAAATATTGCAAGTCTTTTTGGGGAAATACCTAAATATTTATAGTTATGTTATTATTCACTAGGTACGTGAAATATTCAGATGATCTTGGTTTTGCTTCACACAATCCCTGCATCATCCAATTCCCGCATCAAACACCATCTTTTTTCCTATGGTTAGAGGGTATGCTGAAAAAGTACCAGCTGAATTGCTTTCTCAGCATCAGTCTTGCATCAGTCCTGGCATAACTCAAGCTTCATGAATTCATACCCTTTATATGAACATTACTGCTTTGATTATGGATGTGATTTTCTCATGCTGTTATTCTAGAAATATATCTAGCAATGAGGACAAAATTAATGTTGATGTAGCTTATTTTTGGATAAAGAAATAGATGTCCATTCTAGAAATAATTGAGCAGCTGGATGCAGCTGCTAGATTTGCTATCTCCCTCCCAGATTCCACCTCACCTATCAAAACCACGTGTGGATTAGTATTGCTCTGGTCTGCTTCTGTCTGAATTATACAGTTTAGCAAAGGGCTGTTATTTAAATGGCTCAGGCTGGTGGATAGATATCTGGGACACAACTCCACTGCTGAGAGTTGTCACCACACATCATAGTTTGCTACTTATTGGCACCTTTCAGCCAGATCTGATTTAGGACTGTTAAAATGTTTCCAAAACTAACTTAGCAGAAATAAGCCAGGAGAAGTTAGACTCTGTATTTAAAATGCTTGAGCTAATCTGACCTAAACTGAGCTAATACATTCTCCATTATTTCCAGCACCTGAAGTTCAGATACCTCTCACTTTCCACCACAAAATTTTGGTTATTATTCCTTTTTCTTCAAAGATATTTTTAAAAGAATAGAGTTTTTTAAAAAAAATTATTTACTATCCTTTATTTCTTTGTTAAACATTCCAGGAAAAAATTGAGTTTGCTGTAAGGGTGTTTCAGAGAAGCGGGGACTTATATTAAAATATGCTCCTTTATGCAACAAATAGCTGTGAAAACTTACATTTAATTATAAGTAAATGCATAGAACATTCCTGGTCAACCCTCTTTCACTCAGTTAAGAACTTGAATAGAGTTCATATGGCTGGGGAAGGGGGTATATTTTCAGGATGAGAGCAAAGGAAGTCAGTGGGTTTTTTTGTGAAATATTGATGCAATTCAAGTCCCAAACTGTTTCTGAATGCCACAATATAATTCTCTGAAGTGTCATTTTTTTTATATAAGTGAACAACTTTAGTCGGAGATGAGACTTTGGTAACCTTTGTCTACTTTTAGTGTCACATTCTGTTTAAATCTTTCTGAGGTTCTTAAACACATAAATACAATTTCTCTGCCATTTTTAGGAAGCTTTTATTGGAAGTGGCAAAATATTATGATTTGTGTTGTTCTTCAGAGATCTTAGTTTAAAAGTGCTGTTGTCAAAGTAGAAAATGTCTGAAAACCTTTTCATGTAATTTGCTCTTGCATTTCAGTGGTCGGAGATTCAGGAATTAAAATACTTCAGATACATCTCATATCCGTATTTAAATTTTAATATTTTAAACATTAATAATAATGTTTTAGAGGTATAGGAGTCTAAGTTTGAACAATATTTTGTAGAAATATTCTTGACTGTTACAGAGGGAAGCTGTTCCAGAGCCAGCCTGACCTCCAGCCAAGTGGTAGATCTCAGCATACAGAGGCTTTCCTGAGGCAAAGAAATGCTAGGGAAAAGAGAGACCCACAGGAGCCAGCAAATCTCCCAAGAGAGGTCGATGAGGCCTGGGCATTGCCAGGGCAATGGTGACCCCTCAAACCTATAAAAGAAGCCCCTGGGGAAGTTGAGTGAACAAAGAGAGCATGGTGTGGCAGCCAGAGCATGCATGGCAGTTTGCACGAAAGGACATGAAAGAAGGGCACTGAGAGCTCTCTCAGCTCTGACCAGGGAGCGGTGGTTTCCACCCAGCAGAAAGCCATGGCATCTCTATGCTCTGCACCCACCATGACTGATGCAACTTTCTGGATGGATCTCCAGCGGGAATAAGCAGCCACTCAGATGTCAGGCTGCAGGGTGTGCCCTGCAGCACATGGGTACTGGATGGCAACCGTGAGCTCACCTGTGGGAGGTGTGCCCACGTACAGGAACTCCTCTGTTCAGTGACAGAGCTCCAGGAGATGATTAGGTTGAAAAACACCAGGGAGTGCGAGAGGAAGACTGATCACTGGAAACACATCCTACCTTCCCTGAGAGCCCTAACAAGCAGACAATGTACATAATATGAAAGATTTCCTATCCTTTCTCTACCTGGTTGAACATAGCAGCTTGAAGAAGGTGGAACAATTGTGGCAAGTTCCTGTCTGGCACAGCAGGCATGTTGCCTCAGCAACACTCCCACCTTCCCAGGTACCCTTGCACAACAGGTATGAGGCTCTGCAAGTGGAACTTAACGTTAATGAGGACAACAGTTCTAGCTTGGAAGCATTGCTGAGGTTATGTCAGCCTACACTCTGCTTCCATAAATGTTCCATAAAGGTTGCTTCCACATGTTCTGACAACAGATGGGTCATTGTCATAGATGATTCCTTTCCGAAGGGAACAGAAGGGCTAATATACAGACTAGAGCCATTTCTTAGGGAAGTCCGTTGTTTCCCTAGTGAGAAAGCTTCTACCCTGGTACTGCCCTCAGATTATTATCCATTATTGATTTTTCAGGTAGGCAGTGAAGAAATTTCCTAAGAAGTCTGAAGGCAATCAAGAGAGACTTCAGGCCCTTTGGACTACTGATCAAGGGATCAGGAGCACAAGTAGTGTTCTCCTCTATCCTTCCAGTTGCAAACAATAATGAGAGAAGAAAGGTCTTCACCCAGCAGATCAATATCTGGCTCTGAGCCTGGTGTCACTGTCAGGACTTTGGGTTTTGTGATCATGGGTTTGTTTACACGACACCAGGCCTGCTGGTGACAGACAGGGTACACCTGTCTCAAAAAGGAAAAAGCATTTTAGCACAAGAGTTGGCAGGGCTCATCAAAAAAGTTTTAAACTAGATTTTAAGGGAAAAGGGATGAAAACAGGCTTGCTAGAGATATGCCTGGGTGTGGCACATCAATGTTTGTGGGACAGCATGCTAGCAAGGTCCTTCAGTCAAACATCCCAGTGGAGTTAAAGGATGGGGCGATACGTGACAGCAAAGACACAAGGGATATAGATGAGCTAGAACAAACAGATGCGCCTGCAAACGGTCAGGTGGGAATTAGGCCTTCTTCCCTGAGAAAGGTGATGAGATCAATAGTCCAACTGAAGTGCATCTATACCAATGCATGTAGCATGCGTGACAAAGAGGGAGCCATGGTGCAGTTGAACCTTCTGAAAAATGTACAGTAGTAGGTTTGAAAAAAAAGTAATTTTACAGGTGATTGCCCTGAGCCATTGCCTATACTAAAATTCCCCATCCTCTGTTGTTCCACCCCCCGCCCCCTCCACCTTTTCTGTTTCAAGTTATCTTAGGAAATATCTATGAAAACCTGTCTGCAGATCAATGCTCTGCTGAGCTGTTGAGCACAAGTAGCTACTAATCTGCTTTTTCTGGAAATGAGATGGAATTTTCTGCTAAGTTCAAACAGTTCCTTGTGTTTCCATGTTGAGATGATCTAAGTGTTTTCTACAGTAATACTAGCAATGTTATTTTTAACTCCAGGGTTTTTTTTCAGATCAGAGGGAATGAAGGTGGCATTTGCATCGAAATCCTTTTATTTATCTTCCAGCCCTCTTAGCTGATAAAATTGCTCTCTTACATTAAGTAGTAATGTGATATATTTTTAATACTATTCATTTTTCAGACTACAAGGTGCCATCCAAACTAGAAAATAAAAATAAAAATAATAAATACCAGGAAAAGTTCTTAGGAACTGGAATGTCATTGTTTGTGATGTTAAATTGTTTTTACCTCATGCCAACTATCATTCTTCAAAAAAAAAAAAAACTCTGGACATGGTTTGAGACTTAGAAGGTTCAAAGGATCTTTGTCCAAGAAGCAGTTTGCGTGTAGTCTTCTCTGTTAGAAGGATACAAGAGTTTCATGGAGTAGATGTAGCCAATCTGTGCCAGCTGGTCTCAGGGCCAGGAATGCAACTAGGAACATTATTTTACTGGCATATTTTGTCAATAGAAACAAGGGTAAATTGCACAACCTGACTGCCATTTAGATGTCGAAATGTGTGATGCTGCTCAACTCTATTAATCTAACAGTCATTTACAAGATGCAGGTGCTTACGATATGGAGATGAATCTCTGCTTCACCATTGAAAGACAAATTCATTTGCTCAAACCTTGTCACCTACTGCTCTTGTAGATACCATAGATTGCTCTTCCCACCTCTTACTGCCAGTTCAGGTCTCCTACATATCCTATATACCCCTACCCTGTAGCCATCCTAGGTTCCCCATGGGATTCTCAGATGGCACTGGAAATTCTTTTGTTAGCCTGATACAAGTCCTGAACTAGGAGAAAGTTGCCCAGAATATGACATCTAAGTTCTGAAGGGGTGCAGGGAAGGAGGGCAGGGTTGCAAGAATATCTTCCATTCTTTTTCCTCCACACTCTCCTACTCTGCTTTAGGAGATGTCTTTGCTCATCAGCTTATTTTTTCTGTCTACTGTCTTTGATCACTAGGAATTAAAATTAGTCCAGGGATGCTAAGTACTTAACTCTGAATGACAGATTCCATTAAATGATAAAAGACCTAGAAGATAAAACTTTGGTACAATATCAACAGAGATATAGATGAGAGATCTGTCCTCTGAATGGACTAACTGTAATTCTTTCAAGAAATAAGATGCTCTGCGCTTCAGTACGCCAATGCTTGTTGGTAAGTTTTAAATCACATGCAAATATGCAACTTATTTCTAGAGTAATTAAACTTTTTTATGTCTAGAACTAAGATCTTATCTTAAGGTGAGGCAAATAAGAGACCTATGCCATCTGCGAAGATTTTTGCTGTAATTCAAAATCCAAACATAAATTTCCATGAATATACTTGAAACATCAGTAGGATAACAGCTGGAATACTGTTTACGAGCAGAGGAGTTACATTATTTTCTCCTTTGTCTTCCAAAATTAAACTGTGAGCTAACATATAACCAAGTCTGAAGATACCAGCTGCTGCCTACAGCCATTATAATGGCTCCTAATAACGAAGTCCTGGTATTTCGGAATGATTCAGAAAGTTTCAGCTATAGCTGTGTGGTATGGCCCCTGCTTGTAAAAGAAAAGGTCAGTTTGTTGGTTTGAGGTTTTTTGGGTTTTAGTTTCTTTGGGGGTTTTTGTTGTTGTTGCTTGTTACCTACTTTTTACAGAAATCAAGTACTACATTTTGGAAGAATTTTTTTTTTTTTTACAAGACTTAGCCAATGGACAGATCAAAACAAATATAAAAATAAAAATATGCGATCTCAACATTTGTAAATTCAAAGCTGAGAGTCATCTAAGATTTTACACTTAAAACTAATAAAAATTTACACACATCTGATTATATGGTATGAAGGCATACATTTTTACTAGAACATCTTAAGACAAAAATCAGTACTGTAGGCTCAGCTTCGACACAAACATTTCTGCTCTTCTTTTTACATATTAATCTCAAATGCTCGTTTCCTACTCTGATCTCTTTCTGCTGGCTAAAAAGTGGGACATTTGAAGAGCCTTACAGTAGATCTTTGTGTTAGAAAGAGTTAGTGTAATGAAATCAGAACTCGAATTGTAAGAGCAATTTAAATATTTACACCATGCACCATGGTGTTTCTTTTAAGCAAGATACATTTAAGATAAAATAAAACTCTTTAAGAGGAAGTTAAGATCTAGGTTCTGTAGATCTAATGCTTTGGCACTGGAGAACAAAAATAAAAACAAAAAAGGAGTTTTTGGTTGAGAAGTACCATCTTTATCCACGGAATAATTTAAACCAGATTATAAATTTAGATGTAGTTTTTCTTGCTAATTGCAGATTTTTTAGCTTTCTTCTAGACTTGCTGAACAGATTTAAGTTTTCATTGACTTTTTTCTGTCTAAAATTTTATTGAGAATAATTTTGGTCATAATTTTTATTAACTTTGGAGAAACAGCAGAAAATTTCTGCTGACGTTTTTTTCTTCTGTAGACATATTTTGGAGTAGAAACATTTTTTTGAGACATTTTAAAACTTTGATAAAGAGGAATTTCCCATGTGGAAAATTGAGACACTGAATCTGAGGCAAAATTCTGATGAATAATGATGGACTCAACTGTCCTGTGTTTACCGCTTCAGACCAAACTATCATTAACACAATGAAAATTTATTCTCTCTACAACCTGAACATTTAGTTGACCACTGATATCACCAGCAAATTTACTGATCTAGAATACTGACCTGTGAAAGCAATAATGGTGCACAAGTTCCTTTCCCTCTCTAGAATTGTTCTGAGTTGGAAAAAGGACATGAAGAGCAGGAACAGCTTTTGAGGTATGTGAATGAGCAAAATACAGGTAAACTGTACCAAATACCTGTAAGGAAAATTAAAGTTAGAAAGGTCCTAGACTTGAGTGAAAACCTAGAGAAAGGACAGAAAGAGAGTTGCCTTTATAAACAGGCATGCAATTATCTCCTTGTTAGAGACATTAACTGAATAAAAAACCAAAAGGGGTACCTGAATGCGTTGGGAAGAGATCACTTTTTTCTTTTAATCGTGGCTGTCTATATTTCACAACCCTAGTGCAGAGATTCTAAAATCAATGCCACCAGTAGTTTTAGATTTGGAAGCAGAATAGTCTGAGCTATTTAATCTCAAAGTAAAGTAAATAAACCGATTCTAATACTGCACTGATGTAGGGAACTGTGCTACCACGTTGCACTGCGTAAATGTAGTTACACCTTCTCAGCACTACACATCATTGCATAATACAGACATGCCCATAGTCTTGTGAAGTTCTATTTCATATTGTGATGAAAAAACATGAAAATGAATAATGTCTCTGTGCAACATTAATTATAGGTAACACTCAAGCAGGTTCCTCAATGAACTTTTAGCTTGATTTCTAGTTCCTGCTATGATCTGGAGATTTTTATGTGGTAACAGTCATATTGTCTTTCACATGGAGATTGTTAAACTCTTACTGACTTTTCTTCTGCTTTCTTCTTTATTTTAGTACAAAATATTTATTTCTGTATGATGTACTGTATCTTCTCTTGCTTTGTTTTTTAAAAATTACTCTTTCTTGACAGGTTGTGCTCTATTCTTTGATGTTCTGGTTAGACCCAAAGCTACACCTTATTTAATTTACTATGAAAATATTTTTTAAAAAAAGGATATGGAAATATGCTGAAAATTATCAAATATTGCCTGTAACCTGGAAAAGCTGAGAGATTGAAAAGCTGAAGTTAGCAGAAGATAGTGTTAAGCTAAAATATTGCTGGGAGTTGTATTTCACTTAGGCTTGCTCACTGTGTGCTGGCCAACCTTGATTGAGTGTCAAGAATGCTGAGTAATCTGGATCCTGGGAAGAATGTTTTAACAGGGTAAAATACTGATCTGAAAGCTGATTTGCCCTTGATGTAAAATATATTGCATCTATATGCAAATTATTATTTCTGCATTTTCAGCCATAGTATAAGTTTATGCTCACATTCCACCAACTAAAACCATGTTGTGCTAAATTAGAAGTACCCCAAAAAAGTGGTCAGGAACAGTTTGGGTATGAAAACAACGGCACTGGTAATTTGGAAGATGACAGGGGTTTTTTTTGCATCACATCCCGCTCCACTTACCAGAATAATGATGCAGCTTGAAAATACCATATCTGAGATGAAGACACATAGCTTATGACTTATCCTCTTGTCTGTAATGAAAACTTAATAGTAAGAAAATTAAACTTATAAGTAAAGAAATAATTTTGGTTTGTAACTTGGAGAAAAACATAAAAAAATGGTAACATGCACAACAGAATGATTTTATTCTTGGCATGGAAAGTGTTCATGTTTTTACTAATCAAGTAGTGGGGCAAAAATATGATGTATGTATTTTTTAGGACTGGAATGTGTTTTGACTGAGTAGAGGAAAAGGTTCTCTTCATACCTGTGTCCTGGGTCCAACATGGTGGAACCGGATGCTCTTCTCTTGTCTGGCTTTCTTCTTCCCAGAGAGCTGTGGTTCTTCCAAGCTTCTGAGAAGGAGAACACACCTCTCCGGAATGAACTCATAAAAGGGGGTGTGTTGAGAGATTCGGGGACATCTTGTTTTCCCCTCTGCTCTATCTACTGTCCTCTCTATCTTGTCCGTGCTGCGGCTCTCTCAGATATGCTGCGCAGGACTCTTGAATTTCATGCCCTGGGACTGGAAACCTTTATCGAGGAGAGAAAGACACGTCCATGACCTGCTAGTTCCCTGAAGCAGTAAAAGACTCCTTCTGCAAAATGGGTAGAACCTTCTCCGTTTCTGCCGATTCCCGGCAGGGGTGGTCTGTGAACTGTTTTGCCGTGACGGATTGACCCAGCGATACCCCTTATCTCTGCGGTGGATGAAGTAGGTATCAACACGCGAGGGAATTTGAAGATATTCCCTTGGGACGCGACCAGGCCGGCCCATGGTGCAGATGTGTGTGTGGGGGGGGGAGTCTGGGAAGAGCTATCCTTGGCAAAGAAGAGTTCTCTGCAGCCACTCCGGAAGAAGGAGGGTCTATGTTTTATTTGCATGAAAGATTTGCTTCAGGAGAAAGTTCTTATATCGAGAACTTTTTCGTCAGGTGAACAGGCTGGACTCTTCCTTCCCCCTCCCCCCTCACTGGCGTGGCGAACCATTGGGCGGGGGGGGAGTTTGTTTGTAAGTGGGGATCGTTTCGATCGGGAGATTTTATATGTAACTGTACACTTTTATCTATTCTCCCTTTATCTCTTTCTCTCCCTTTTCCAGTCCAGTTTAACTTCAAAAATGATTTTATTTTGAGGGCATTTTACTATTAAACTTTTCCGTTTCTATCCTTTTCATATGTAGTCTGTGTGTTATCATTTCCTTTGCCTGACTAAAGCCTTAATGAGCTCATTAACGTGCTGATAAGCCGTTAACAAGCATCAAAAGTTTCTCTTGTGTGTGGTTTGGCTGGTTTTGCTTTTCCAGCCAACCCACTATTTTGTCGCACCCCCTTCGGTGGAAAACAGCCCCCTTTTTCAAGCTGCGACAACCTGGAATGCATAAGATGTTTTATAAGGATAGATGGTTAAGCTTTACAATTTTTTTAATGTGTGCTTGTTGAATATCAATATGATTTAATGCTACTTCACTGTAAATGCCAATAAGACTACTTTAAACTAATGGAATATGGTATTGTAAGTTTATTGTGGGAGATATGCACTATCTATACTTAATTAATGAATATGCAAATTAGACAATTTGAAGATAAAAAGCATATTAAAGAATAACTTTTTCACCTTCTTTCTCAAAGTGATATCAGAAGAATTGGAATTCGTCTTGTTTCTGTCTTACAGAATGGCAAGTATGAAAATGCTTGCCTAATTTTGGAATTAATTCTGATTCTAGTGATAAAGATAGCTCACATTTTGTTTGTTGTATTTTTCATATGCATATTTGCTATCTATTTTAAATTTGATTTTGGATTTTCAGTGAACAAACCTAAAAAAACAGTGGTTTAATAAATATTAAT
>NW_010428365.1:65578-68223 GCF_000710305.1 Buceros rhinoceros silvestris | reverse complement strand
CTGTGAAGTTGTTCCATAGAGTAAGGGGGGGGGGGAACCCCTAAACCCCACCGCTTTCTTACTGCTTTTTGTTGGCCTCTGGAGGCCGAAAAGGGCCGGTAGGGGGATTTTGGGTTGTTTTTTCCCATGTAGGGACAGTAAGGTCTTGCTCAGTTCAAAGAGGTGTTTGTTCGCGTTGCTGATGGTGAGTCCCGGGGTGGCCCTCGCTGAGGGGGCAGTCTAAGCAAGAGTTTAAATGCTGAGCTGAAAGACTCTTGTCGCCTCTCTTGTGCTGGTTGGTGATCAGTAAATGCAAGATAATTACTTAAATATTTACAAGACTTGCTATTAAGATTTGCAGTCCCCATGTGCTGCTGTAAAAGCTGCTCCTTTCATTTTCCAGTTCCTGTCACACAGATGGATACCCATGGTTTTGTTTGGTACTGTGATCACCGCATTATAAAGATGATGATACAGTAACCTAGATGTAATTCTATTTGCTGTGGGTTTTAGAGAAGAAAAAAAGAAGAATCCACTTGAATTTTTTTCACAATTGAGTTGTAGCAAATTATGTTAGGAGTTTGTGACTTTTAAATGTGTAATTTTTGGTCAGGTGACCTAAATTCTAGTTTTGTTGTTAGGTCAGACTAGCTTTGTCCTCTTTTGTAGCTATGAGCTGCCAAATCAAGAGTCTTTCAAGCTTTGTTTTAGAGGCTAAATAATCAGAGCTTAAGTCTTCTTCCCTGCAAGTACCATAGTTTTCCCTGCCTTGCTAGATCTCAGATGTAAGCCAATATAAAAGCAATTCAAAGAAGTGAAAGATTTTCCTTTGTGAGCTTGTGCCTCAGTTTCTACCTTCTTGAAACCACACTGCTGTTTCCACACCGGTGTGCCTAAAAATAAGCACTGCATCAGGACGTGTTGGAAAAAAATAAAATTATATTGTTTGTTGGGGAAAACGCAATAATTTTAAAAATGGATTCCTCTGTTTTATTGTGCACCCACACCGGTGTGCCTAAAAATAAGCACTGCATCAGGACGTGTTGGAAAAAAATAAAATTATATTGTTTGTTGGGGAAAACGCAATAATTTTAAAAATGGATTCCTCTGTTTTATTGTGCACCAAAAAAAAAAAAAAAGAGGAAAAAAGTCAGGGTTTTTAAAATAGTGTTTTAGCCAGTGCACAGTGTTTGCAATGATGCATTAGTTTAGACCGTAGTGGATCACAAGGACAGTTGGGTCAGTGGAAAATTCAGGAAAAACCAGAGTGTTTTAAAGTGCTTTATTTATCAAGGGCATATACTGCAGTGACATTTCTATCTGCATTGAAAGATGCAGAGAGAAGTAGCTGTGATGGGGGGGGAGGATCGTACAAAAGGCAGCTTTATTAAAAATAGTCTCTGATGGAATCATTAAACATAGTGTGAAAAATGGCTGGGTGCAGTACTTTATTTACATGTACTTTATTTAAATTAATTTCAAGTTGATAAATACTGTGCTATAAAGTAATGAAGAGGCTTAAGGGTTCCGGGGAAGTATGCAGATCCTAAGTTCGCACATGGAATTACTACATGTATATGGAAATTGTCCCCAGCTTTACGCAAAAAATGTTGTAGCCAAGCATTCACGCTATACAAACACGACTATGCTTTATAAAGCCTCGTTCTTCAATGATGGAATGTGTAGTCAGGAAGGTAGTGCCTAGGGTGCCTTAATCTAATTAAAAAGGGGCTGTTTAGAGCATTACCCTAACTAGTCAGTCAGTATTACCATGTATTTTATCTTGACTTGCCTGCTGTGGGCATCCTTACTTTTTCAAGCAGTAAGATTGAAAATTCTTTCTGCTTTGCACTTGCGCCTTGTTTTTCTTTCCTAATCAGTGGTTCAGATGAGCTTTCCTCCCTCTGAGTTGAAAGCTGAGAAGTTAGGAGCTGTTTCATTAGGATGTGGTCAGACACTGATGCGAGGACTAGAAAGTTTTTCTTGTACTGAGGAGCCGGCACACGTTTGAAAGCTAGCCTGATGCCCGCATCCCTGATTGTGGTCTCATGTCTGCTGGGTCAGCTCTTCGAAGTCAAGGCTTGGCGTGAGCTCTTTTCATCTTGGTTTTCTTCTCTTACCTTGGTGGACCCACATACGGTCCTGGAGTACCATGCTGAGAAAAAGCGCATTTGCTGAACTGTGCAATTTCTTTGCCCTCTGGTTAAAGTCGGAAGAGGTAATCCCGATTTCTTCTGGTGTGATAGAGAACACCTTTAGGCCAGTTAAATCTAATAGATTGTTGATGCTTTCCTTTTCTTCCCACCTTATGAAAGAAACCATAGTAAACATTTTTTTGGAGATGAGTTTCCGGACAGTTCAGGTTTTAAGAAATAAACATTCCAGAATCAGTCATAGTAGAAAATGAAGCTTTTGGAGAGAGCAAAATTTGAGATGCAGGCAAGTGGTGCCTTGTCCTATGTTCCGTATGTGCAGTCTGTGGTGCAGTAATTGGGAAATTAAATTTGGCAGCACAGGAATGGCGGGTGTTTGCTTTCATGTACTAAGTGGATAGGAGATAGCAGCATTCATACTGGTTTTCTGTTTGTGTACTATTTCTATAGTAAGCCTGTTACTGTGCAGTTGGAGGTGCACAGATGTGTTTCAACTTGATTACTGAAAATTAT
>NW_010428365.1:55878-65493 GCF_000710305.1 Buceros rhinoceros silvestris | reverse complement strand
CTTTCCCTAATTGATGGGGCTTTTTTTTATTGTTTACCAGAGGAAATGATATCTCTCCATCTTCTGTCTCAAACCTCTACAAAACAAATGGTTTCATGGGACATGATCTTCAGCTGTTAACCTTCCAGATGGTTATGGTTTAACTGGTAGTTTTGTTGATGCTGGGGTCGTGAATGCAGATGATACTTTTACAGATATGTATTGATATATAGTGTTGGGAGAACTGTCGTAAAAGACCTGTTTTCAGGAGAATAATTTAGATTTTGGAAGATTCGTGCAAAGGTGGAAAATCATGTATCTTTACTTTTTTTTCTCTGTGTGCAATGTACTAAATTGCCAGCTTTCCTTGGGAAGTTAATTTCTGCTTCATGTACATGGGTCATTTGTAGGTTAACTGATTTCCTAGGGAAACTGGCAACAGTGCGTCTTGCTAAAGCCATTTTCATTCTTCTTTGATGAGCCATGAGGCTAGTGGATGAAACAGTTTTTATTTGTGTTTCATTTTACACCATTTGTAGGTACGTCTAATGAAAAGTTTGACTCTAAAGTATTGGAAGAACTGTAGATAATTTCCAAATGAATTTTTACATTTTGAAAGTTCCGTATCTTTTTATTTGTAGTTATGTTGCAGTTATTAAGGCATTTGTGTTGCCTTTAGTAAAGGGTCCTCTAGTATTCAGTGTTTGATCTCAGATGTTTGTACTTGTACATCTGATTTTGATAAAAAAATACCATTCTCTGGGAGCATGAAGCTGCTTACTCTTAGAAGCATGAAGTCAGTAGAAGTCTCAGGGCAGTAAGACCCCAATGAAAACCCATGATTGGGGTAAGCAGAGCAGAACTTAGGTGCCCTTTAATTCAAAATAGTGCTCGATAGAGCACAGTTCCTTGATAGACCTGATGAGGCCAGTTTTAATGGTGTTTAAACCCGTGAGAAAAATTTGGACTTGAAATTCTGTTGCTGCGGAAATAGTTTTCACTGGAGCTGGGCTTGTTCACCTAAAGGCTGAAAAGAGGCTTAAAAGGGTAAAGCCTTGTGTCAGAAAGAACAAGGACAAAGATGGTGATAACAGATTTATAAGTGGTTGGTTTACGATACTTTTAAGTTGGAACTTATCACATGTACCAGCCTGTTTTAGACTTAACAAACTCTGCAGAATTTACCATAACAGATGACTCTAACGATGATTATCAGTATGAAGAGGTAATTTACTAAATTTACTATCTTCTGATACTATGTGGAGTTCATGTTTCACTTTTTTGTTTTACTTCATCTGTCACAAAATCATCCTAAGAGAAATGACACAAATCTCCCTTCATAAGTGCAGTGACGCTTCAGGAGAAGATTTAGTGTCAGTTGATTTATGTTTTACTTTTATTTGAATATTAAATTCCTTTTTAAAGATACAGGTATTTCTGTTTAGATGTTTCAGCTTACTTATAATGAAAATTTCGGTAATACAAATTCTATTTAAATATGGCAAATTATTTTAACAAGAACGAGACTTTAGTAGTTTTACTAGAAGTGGAAATGGTTGTATTGTGAAAGAAGGATGTATAAAATATGTTGATACCTACTTTAAATAATTTCATTTAGGTTCCAGCAGATGATGAATTTAGTCTTCAGGAAGATGACGAGGATCTGACAAAGGCTTTGCAGACTGTTCAGGAGCAGGCTGAAGATGCCCGAATTTTAGTAAGAACTTCCTAAACATTCCAAGACTTTGTCTGTCATTTAGTTGGCATTAGTGCCTTAAAATTTACACATCGTAACTTACTTTAATTTGGGAATAGCTGTGTGAAAAACATTATCTCCTGTTTTTTCAGAAGTTTCTAGGGATAAACATA
The DNA here is from genome assembly GCF_000710305.1 of Buceros rhinoceros silvestris. Taxonomy (NCBI): domain Eukaryota; kingdom Metazoa; phylum Chordata; class Aves; order Bucerotiformes; family Bucerotidae; genus Buceros; species Buceros rhinoceros. The sequence continues at coordinate 63,645 of NW_010428365.1, read as the reverse complement.
TGACATAGTGGAAAAGGCAGCTTAGATTTTCTGGGTTTCATCTTCCTTGAAGTTTTGTTCGTTTTGTGTTCCATGAACAATCTTATATTGCAGATGAATGTAATATATATATTTAAAATATATTAATGTTATTACAACCTATCAGTATTTTAGGGTTTGTTTCTTTATCTGAGTAGATTGAATGAGGGTGTGATCCCAGGTAAAGAAAAGAAACTGTAGATGCTAAGACCCATGAATACTTTGCTAAAAAAGATTTTTCGTATACTGAAAGTAAAGAATGTGCTGTTAGGCAATGTTAAATCAAAATGTTAATGCAATTATCAATCATTTCACACCATTAGTTTTTGACATGTCTTACAGTTTGAATTCAGAACAGTCATGTAACACTTCAGAGTTACACAATAGGATTGTTATATTGCACTTTCCAAAATATGATTTACCTGAATTTACTTGCTTATAACAGTCTAACAGATAAGTGCTTTTTCCTGCCATGTTTCTAACATTGCCACTCGTACAGCTTCATCAGTAAGCTATTGTCATAGTCTTTGTTTTGCAAAGTAAATGCTTAATAGTGGAAAGATAAAATGGTGACTGATTCTTGATGTAAAAATGGAGAAAAAATGTCTATTTTTCTCCTGCACCAGTGCAAATCAACAGGTCAGTTTTGTATTTTAGATCAAACTTTGAATGAAGACTGACAATACCAGAGCCTTAGGTGTTTTGCCCCTGACTGTGCCTGAAAGCAAAGGAAAAAATGGCAGGAGTTTCCAAGATTGAACGTGCTTAATGTGAACCAAGTAGTGGAAATTCGTAATGTTCTTTAGGGTTAACTGAAGTTATGACTTTTACTGTGTGAGTTGACATTCAAATAAAATGTGAAACAAAGAGGAATGCTTATAATATGTTGGTCTTTTGACAATGCTATGTTGAAATACTCTACCTCTCTTGAGTGATTTGTTGAACTTGGAGTGGTAGGAAACAATATGCTAATATCTATCCCTATTAATCTATTAATCAAACTGAAGAAGATGTTACCTTTCCTTAAACCAAAAGAAGAATGCATGTGCTTAAACTCAAATTGTTTTTGTGCTTATGCAAACAGGTGTCTGCCTTCTTGCTTCTTTACTCATCATTTGATGGGCTTTTGAGCAATCTTGTGTAGTGGAAGGTGTCCCTGCTCATGGCAGGGGACTTGGAATTAGTTGATCTTTAAGGTCCTTTCCAACCCCAGATCATTCTGCGATACTATGATTGTACTTGTTGGCATCATTTTTTTCCCATAATTTTGAAATTGAGATAAAGTTCTCAGCCTTTAGACAGAAAGACATGAATAGAAAAATGTTTTAATACACTTGCTAGTTCTTTAACAGCTTTCTTGAATATTTACTGTGTATACTTTGTGAGGCTTGGTGACTAGATAATTTGATGTTACTTCACTAGAGAAAACAAGTGCTGCAGCAAATGCTTTTGGTGAGCCAAGTTAAAAGCACCATTTCCCTTGAGTTAATATTGAATCAATATCCAAACTCTGAGCTAAGCATAGTAGAAGGCTGTCATCTTCATGTGATAAATAATTGGTACCCTTCTTCACTTATTAGCTTCTAACCTTGGCTAGAATAGGTAAAATTGGGTAACGACAAACACTTCTGAGTGAGTGTGTATGTTCGCTGTTCCTGGTAACTTTATGCCTAATTCCATATTAAAGATTGTATTTCAATACTAGATGAAAAGAAATTTTATAGAGAAGGCACAGATCAAGAGAGCATCCAAAAATATTTAAGTGCTTTGCCAAATGCAGATACTATAAATATCCACAGTTTCTAAATTGAGTGACTACAGTTTCTTATATGTGACCTTTTTAACGGAGCGTAAAACCAGAAAAATCTAAAAAATGCTTATTTTCAAACTTCCTTCCAAAGTAATTAGCACTAATTAGTAAATGAAGAGCAAACATAAGCAAATGAGAGAGTGTGCTATTTACCTTAAACCTAAACAGCCCAACCTTGGTGTGTAGGAATTAGAACTACTTTTCTACAGGGCATTTTGAAGCATGTTTTCTTTCCTTTTGGATCTCTGCATGTGTGCAGTGAACCTACTGTTCTTCAAGGAGTTTGAGGCTCCCTGGACAGTTACGGTTCATGTTTTTGTCTGAATCTCAACGAGGAGTTGAAGGTGATGGGGCTTTAATCTCTAAATATCATTTCCCCCTGGTCTGCTGGTGAAATGGCAGGTGATTGAAAATACAGCTGTGCTGGGCAAAATGTGGTTTGGATAGCAGAGGTTCTGCCTGCTGTTCCTGTTCTAGTCATCATTTGTCCTTCTCAGTCACAACTCTTTCTTTTTTGCATTCCTGTTTTGAGACATTATAAAGTATTATCAATTACTTTTAAACATAAACAATGGAATAATTTGCATGTGAAAGAAAATCTTCAGCTGATAGGGACCCTAAGAAAAGGATACAGAACTTCTGGAAAACCACGCGCACAAAAGAAAGCTGGCTGAAATACTTTCTTCTGTAGTTACAGCTGTTGCACTTCCATTCCAGGACCTTTATTTTATTTATATTCCAAATGATACTCAGAAGTCATGTTGCCCTTCATTAACCTTGAATTTTATGTAGGCTTGATGTATGATTCATTTGATCATGTTAATCTTTGAATTACTTTTAAAATTTCTTTTAGTTCAGGAAGCTTTGCAAGAACAGCTCGTTTGTTGAGAGAAATTATTGATTTTTATACTGGTAGTCTTGGTTGGATAGAATTTTTTGCGAGTATTGTGGAAGTCCTTAAGGTTATGCTCTTAGCAATTATTGTATTTTACTGGCTGTATTTGCAATCCTTAGAACCAGTGTTTTAAAGATTTTAATTAATAATTAACCAAGAAATATTTAACAAATATCTAAAAAAGAAAATATTTTGTTTATTTTGTTTTAATGGCCAGAATCCTTTCATAAGATGTTTTTGCCTATATAGCTTCTATAGGTGCCTGTTTGCACCTCACGAATAGATTGTATTTTCCTCATTTCTAAATAAATAAATACCAAAAAATTACTGTTATGCCATTTTATGGGTAGTCATCTAAGGTTAAGATTAAAGTTGTTAGCCTCGTATCACTCAAAGTCTGCAGAAGAGAAAGGAATTTAATTCTGGTTTCCTCAGGTCCTGTTCCAATACTGTGCCTGTTAGACTGCATTCGCTTTCCCCTATATTGTTCCCTTCTCGAGCTTTGCCTCCTGAAATGATTCTTAGTGCTAGTTTCTAGCTAATAAATTTTCTTCTGCACAGATGAAATGAATTCCTATCGTATTTCCATTTATTAAGGGAATCAAGCTGTGTCATTTCTTCTGAAGGCTGGTTTTATAGATGTGTTTGGGAAACTATAAGCAACAATGTTAGACATTTGCCTCGCTTAGAATAAAAAAGCAGGGAAAGGGCTGCAGCTGCTTGTCTGCAGATGTTCTCTCTTTGGTTCTTGTATTACCACAATTAGAAAATAGGCCTGTCTGATGTACTGTGTGTCTCTAGTAATGAAAATATGCTAAATGTTGCATTGCACTTGGCGTATTGTGTTAGTCATAATACAGCATTACACGGCCTTGATCGTGTATGTGCAGTTCTTTCTGTTTGTATCAGGTAGGTTGTTTGGATTAAACACAACATTTTCTGTATTATACAAAATGGCTATGAAATTTTTTCCAGTGTTTTTTTTTTATCAAAAGAAATGGCTTTATCTTTGGGTAATTTATGCAGTCATATCGATAGAGCTTCAACTAAGGACATGAATAAGCCATAAATGAATGGAGTTATCAAAAACCCATGGCCTACAGATTCTTTTTTAAATGCATGGAGGAAATAATTCACAGTCACGGCCTTGAGCATGTCTTGGTGAATATCTTGCTGGAATTTTTTTTCAGTTTCGTTAGTACTGAAATGAAGAAAAGAAGGTAGGCATGTGTGGAAGCTGTTTCTGCTTCTCATATCTTCTCTACAGAGGTATCTTTAATTTTAATCATATGTAGCACGCATTATGGTAGAATGACTTTCATTCAAGAGCACGCTAAGGGACAACTGTCACGCCCAGTTTGTTCCCTCATTCTCTCACCAGGAGACAGGCAGTATTTTTCCTTAGATAGTAGCCTCTGTGGTTGAGCCAGGTCCCTTGCAGCATCGTGCCCCTGTGGAGTTCCCAAATGTATGTCAAGTTGCTGTAATTCTTTTGAAGTCTGAATGAATTAATTGCCAAGTTGTGGCAATCTCCCTCACCTGGTTATCTCTGAATGTATTTTGCAGGTGTTTAGTCTCAGGCTGGGTCATGTTTTACCTTTTTCATACCTCCTTGCATCTTGAAATCTCTCTGGGAGAGTTTAACATCAAAGTGTGGCCTGAATGGGGTTGGGTGAAGGAAAGAGATTTGAACTGTAACAAAGCTGTGAAAGGGATTCCCCCCCTCTCCCCCCACCATGTAGTAGGATTGCTCTGTTTTGATTCTGCTCTTGACAGCTCTGCTTGACCCATGAGCTGCTCTTACCTGAACAGCTGTCGATCTTGATGGCACTGGAGAAGCTGTGTATGAGGCCTCAGTGCACCATCTGTATTCTGCTAACACTTGTAGCAATGTTGTCTGGCAGCTTTGTTCAGTGCCTGCATTTGGATGTTGAGTAGAAAAGGGAAAACTGATCTTTGTAAGAGTTCTAACGATGGAGATACAGCTCTTTCAGCCTCTCTTATGGCATGTGTCATTACACAAAGAATATAAGCTGGTTTACTGTTGTCATGCCAAAAGTAGGAGTTTGGCGTTTGCCTGCCAGAGCCCCAGAGGACTTGCACTGATAGTTTTGCAGAGCCAGTAAAAATAATAGAAGTTCATTAAAGCAACAGATATAGCAGATTTGGAATTGCTGTTGATAAATGCACTAACTACAGTAGGTCTAATAACTGATGTATAATAGTAATGCTTGCCTCCAGGACTCCCATTCTCGGCAGGCCCCGACCACCCTGTGCCCAGGTCTGTGATGTCTGGAGGTAGAGCAGCGACTTTCACTGGCACCCCCTTGCCGTGGGGAAAGAGCTTGCGTGCCCTTGTGAGGTTGAAAGCTGTGCTGGTGGTGGCATATGCCTCCGGTGGGGTCTCCCAGGCCAGACGGGTCTTGGCTGAAGGGTCAGACAAAGTGTGTCCACGGGCAGGATGGGCTCACTAGCCTTCAGGCAACCATCCTAGGAGAAGGACAACTCTGACTCCAAACCCGGGCAGATGGAGCTCATTTAGCCCTGTAAGGCATCCATCTAAGAGAAGGATACTCTAACCAAACCTACGACCTGAGGACTTTGCTGTCACTGTCCAAGCTCGCTAGGCCCTGGCAGATGAACCTCAGGTGTAAAGGGTGGATCCAGTTCTGCGCACGCTGCGCCTCACCTAAAAAACCCACTGTGCAGGTCCGAAGGGTGCACTCATCGCTTGCTGTGAGCGTGGGAAAAGCCCTTCCCAGATCTTCATTAGCGAAGCCAAGCCGTGATGATGATGAATAGTAATACTAGAAAAAAGAACTATCCCGGGTATTTTCACTGTGTGGCGAAAGTGCAGCTCTTACCAAGACGGCATCGTTGTCTTGGGTGGAGGAAGAGGAGTACAGTCCATCCATCATCTCTGCAAAGTCTTCTTTTCCCCCCAGCCATGAATTACTCCTCCTGGCTTTTTATACCCTAACTTTGAGTCTGCCTCTTTGGTGACATTTAGCTTGATTTGGGTAGAAAGTTGAGTAACATAGTCATATGTTTAACCTGTACTGCTTTTTGCTCTTTAGCATATTGAGTGGCTTGAATTTTAAGATTAATTTTGCAGTTAATTATCCAAAAGTTGTCTTCAAACACTAGGACCTTCAGTATTTGTTTGCCTTCTTCCCTTAGCCAAACCAGAGCCATGCTATCTCCACAGGACTCCCTCCTTCAGCCGTTATTGATTCCAGCTCAAGGAATCTCCTCTCCTAGAGATAACATGGAAATCTTGTGCTCACAAACATTTTGTCCTTTTGTGCCAAATTCCCCCAACTATGACCTTGGACTTCTGTGTTTTTCAATAGATGAAGTACTGACTTTTCTCATCGGTTGTTTTGAAGGTTGCTGAAGGATGCAGGAGTGTGAGAACTAACATTTTCTCTCTGGACAGTGGCAGAAGTTCATCTATCAGTTTAAATAGTTTCGAGTCTGTATCAGGTTATGTGTGGTTCAGTTTTGAGCTATTTCTCCATAACCTTTCACAGACTTGGACAGAAGGATTACAGTGATTACAGACCTGGTCAAGGGAGACATTCCACTGTACTTTAGTTGATCTGTGTCTTTAGATGACTTCAGAAATAGAAGGTATGATAATTATGTTTCTCTTGTAGGTTTAATAACAATTATAAAATTTTAATTTCAGGCTTTGCGGCCGATTCTGACTTCTGAGAAATCAGTGTCTGAAATACCTGAAACAATGGATGACTTCATCTGCAACTTCCTGGTCAGATTGGGAATGTCCAGAACCCTTGACTGCTTTCAAACTGAATGGTAAAAATATTGTGAATGACAATAAGTGACTGTGTAACTTTGGGAATCGGGAAGTAGGTGCTCAGCACTCAAATGTTTCCAACATTTCAGGATATTCTTCCAGAAAACTGTAATGAATATAAGTCATTCTTATACATGGGGTTTTAAGAAGTAAGTATATTCATGTTGAGAGTGAGGATGCAAACGAATGTTTTAAGGACAGACTTCCAAGTAAGCTGGCTCCAGGGAGCTCCTAAACACGTACCTTTGAAGGACTGTGTGCATTTCCCCTAACTCTAGACATTTGCAAGCCTGAAGCGGTCACCTGAGGCCTTTTTTGTTACCAGTGAAGAGAAATACTCATTTTCAGGATGCAACTCATCTGAGTTGTTTAACCCATCTCGTTTAAGACAAAATGAATTACATTACATTTTTTTAAGTACATTCAGCTCTTCCCTGACTACTGATGAAAACTAAAACCAGCTACAGTGCAGAAATCATCATTGGGTCCAATGCAAAATGATGAGCACTTCACTTCAGCAGTGCTGGGAAATCATGTGGTTTTTTTATTTATTGCTTTCCAGAACACGGATACCTGCTTAAAAACCAAGTATTTTGTAGTGTGCTGTAGTATTTGTGCCTTAATTGTTTGTTTGGATTTGGATATTCTCAAAGCTACCTTGTATTTTAAGTAGAGTAGTAAAAATTTTTTTTGGTACTTGGTAATTTTTGGTACACAAGTCATAATGTGATTGATTTGTTTTTTCTTCTAAAAATTTAATTTATCTACTAATCAGAAGAGTAAACTCTTGAGCTGTTGTTCCCCAGCTTTTACAGATTGCAGGGATTTTGTCCGTACTTCGTGCAGAAGTTTAAACGTGCAGTCTTGTCTAAATAATCCGCTTCCACTACCATTCTCTTCACATATAGAATCCCCGAGGAGGATACGTACTTTTTGTAATATTGATTAAGAGTGATGTGCCATGAATGTTGCAGGGCTTGAGAGGAGAGCTGAATTATTTTGGAGCAAAAGACGGCCCTTGTCAAAGTGCCATTGAAATGCTTTCAGTTGCAAGCTTGCTTTGAATCCACAAGTGACATTGGAAAGGTTCTGAGCAGTGGAAACACCTCTCTTAGAACTATCTGGTAGTCAGTCTTTAAACATGAGCAGTTTTTTTAATAAAGTCTTTTGAAATTGTTTAATTGGACAATTAGTAAATCTGAAAAGTTAGAAACATCTTATTTT
>NW_010428365.1:34244-55783 GCF_000710305.1 Buceros rhinoceros silvestris | reverse complement strand
TTCCCTACAAAAGCCTTAAAGGTTTTAAATTTTCTTAGCACCGGTCTCTAATGGGGAATTGCAGCTGTCATTTGCAAGGCTCTGGTCTTGTTAGTGTAGAGCTCGCCAATCAGGCGTTGCCTTTGAAATTAATAGTGATCCGCTTTTTGATAGCGTAACAATGTGACTTAAATGATTCCTTAGAGGAGGAGCGCTATAATTCTGTATTCATTTTCAGTAAAAGAACTGATATGAATAGCATTAAGTTTGAAGTTTAATCGTTTTTATGCTAAAAGATAATTAATACTAGACAGATATAAATAGTGACCTTTTTATGAAACTACTGATTTTTTTGAAGCACTTAGAGTCTGAATTTATATCAATGGCAAAATTCAAATTGCTTTTTAACAGATGAAGTGCAGGTCTTAGCAGGCCTTATCTTGTAAATCCTCAGCTACACATATATTTTTTTTTCTCTATAGGTAACATTTTTAATTCCAGTAGCATTACAAATGAGCTCAGCATGTCAGGATCTAATCTTACTGTATTGAGACTTTTTTCTGCGTTAATACCTTATTTCAAAATGTTTCCTGTTGGTTTGAAATAGATAATTTACAATATTAATGAAAGTGAGAGCAGATTAGTGTACTTAGGTTCCTCATTAAGTATTGGGATGATGCTCTTGCTCTCCTGCTGTGGTGATCAAGTACTAATGGAATTTAAAATGAGAAATTAACACAGGGAAAATATATCAAAAGACTTCCTTTGAAATAATTGTCTGAGATCTAAAGGTCACTTAAATTGGACCAAATTATCTGTGTTTATTTCAGAGTTTGAGAAAACATTCTGTTACTCTTTCCAGCTGTATAAAATGCTGTGATTTGTTTTATTTTAAGCCAAACCTGCTCTTTTTCTATTAAGTAATGTATAATTTTATCACACTTATAGTGATTTTTTTGACTTATGTAGGTTTTTTTGCACATACAGTTTTTTCTTCCAGTTATACTTTAAGGAACTTAAAATTAGACTGTTTTTAGAATATCTTATTTTCCATTAAGTTTTCTATTCCTCTGCCATACAAGACTTTAGTGCTTTTGTTGCTAATTAGAGATACCAGATTGACAGTTTTGGATTATGAAGTGCAAGGGCTGATCAACTGTAAATTCATGCATCTGGCAGTCTATACCCCCTAATCCCAAAGAGCTCGCTGATGCTTGGCAGCACGTTGCCAGTCGAATGAGCAGATTAATCATTCATGGTTCACACATATGCACAGAACTATTGCTGTGATTAGTTAGTGCACTCATTGGGCTGGTAATCTCTGAGTAAGTGTTCCTGGAGACCTGGTGGTGTTTCCACTTGTGAGTAAAAGGAGAGCTGGAGACTAATTAAGGAAACATGAGTTGAAAATTCTTTTCTGTTTGTGATTAAAATTATGAATAAACTGACATGAGCAAGCAAGGTTAAAAGCTCTGACTTGTGTATGCCTTGCAAATGTTGCTTGGGGTGTGTATAACCAGGCACATGCAGCAATGCTGCTGTGTCCTCCCTGAGCATAAAAGTAGACTTATTACAAAGAAATGCCTTTTTGCAGAGTGAAGAAAACATATAGGTTGTGATCCCCCATGTTGCAGCTCCCTGAAGACAGTGGACACAATCTCCTTATTTCAGGCAGACCTAAGTTTCCTCTGCTCTATGTCCACTTTGGCATGGAAATGATATGGTCACATTAAGGTATAATGTGCTCTGAACTCATAAATCGTGAGAGAAAGGAGGGTCGCCAGTTCCAGGACAGCATCACACTGAAACAGATTCAGTTTTTGGATGCATACTGGCTCAGAACACAAGTGAAGTAACATCAAACTTGATTTTCAAAACTCCTTATGGATGTACCTACTTTCTGGCCTACATAACAAGCATAACATGATGATGTAAATTTTGTATTTATATGCTGTAATAGATTGGAGGAGTACACTAGGGCAAAAAGGTGCTTTATTTCTCTGCTCATTTCTTTCCCAGCCTTCTGTTGCAACTGTTAAAGAGGTTATTGATTAGAATGATAACTTTCAGTACGAAGTTCCTGTAAAAGCTAAAACTTGAAATTTTAATCCCTGACTGCTTCTCTAGGAGAGTTATCCCTTGGTTAAAGGATTATCCTTAGGTACATACTGGTTTGTTTATTGCAACCTGCTTCCATTAGAACTCTTAGAAACTTGAATTCAATGTCATGGATAGAGCAATAATGCCCAGCCTGCCCTGGAATTTGATCATAAAATCATAGCTGACCATCTGTTCCTTAGGTTTCCAGATTCTTGATTAATTTAAATAGCGAGTCAAGAATAACTCAGTTGTTCTGAAAAGTGTAGAAAAATACCCATGTGTGCATGGAACTAACTAATTTAATTTTCATCATAGTTCCCTTCTGTGATGGAACGAGGTGAGAACAGTAGCTGTGTGGCAGTCAGCTGGGTATGGAGGAGTCCTGCAAGTTTTACAGCACTAGGGTGATGAAGGATAATGAGATTTCACAATGCAATTTTGTTGTGTGGTTTTCTATTCCATTTCTGCTGTGTGCACAAAAGCTTTCAGTTGTAGTAGAGTTCTTAGACAAGGGCATAGTGAATTTATTGGTATTAATTGTATTTCATTAAAATTGTCTTGCGGAGTTCTTAGCTCTGCTGGAGGCTGAGTTCATCAATTATCCCTGTCTGTGTCTTTGTGCAGACATTTGATGATTTTCATGAGGTGTACTTAAGGCATTCAGTGGGGAATTTTTCTGGCAAATAAAGGAGTACGTAGAGTTGTGATCATCTGCAATGAGACGTGCCCCTGTTTGCAATATTACCAATAGGAATTGTACTTGCATATCACTCAATGTTTATTTGAAGGGAAAAAAAGAAACAAACAAACCAGGAAACCTACTAAGCTTTTGTCTTAGTATTAAAGCCTATTGCTACTGTAATTTGCTTAAAGAAAATGATGATAGAAAGAATTTTGCTTTGGACGTGTTCAGTTTAACTTTTCAAAAACCTTTTATCTGCTGCTGGCGAATGGGAGTAACGGCTTAATTCATAGGGATGAGCATTCCTAGAAGTATCCCCAGTACACACATAAACAGCTGACTGTAGGAAGTAGTTCAGACACAAGATTTTAACATTCCCCTTGATTTTCTTGGAAGAATTTAAGTTGTGTGTCAAGTAAAAACTCCTTATTCTACAACCACTTTTTGTTTCTGCAGCATGTTTTATTGATGTAGGAATGTTGTGCTTACTGTCTTCAAGGTTCAAATCTACTGCTTGTGTCCAAGTGCAGGAGATAACAACAGAGATGAAAGTTATACTAAATGCTGTTCTTTTCATACTTCCATGTACTTGGAAAGCAGTGATGCCCAGATCCAAATATTTTTCACCTGAGAAGGCAAATAATGTTTGTGCTACTCCTTCTAGTGAGCTGTCACCCAGAACATCTTCCAGCAGCAGCCAAGATTTTTCAAAAGTTTAAAAAAAAAAAAAAAAAAAGAAAATGAACCCCCAAACCATTCTGTGAAGATCAGCAGGGAAGATGATTGTGGGGCTATAGTCTTTATCTGAAGTAGATGAAGTAGCTGGTTTGTATATACATGTACTGGGTTCTGGAATCACCTCTGCAACATCTGTGTGCGCAGAAGCATCTTACACTTGTACAGTAGACTTGGATCTTGATGTCTTTTGAAATTCTTTGACAAATACAGATAGCTTATCACTCCTTGAACAAGCATGATTCTGCAAAAGCATTTATTTTATGTAGTGACAGTTGCATTTTGTTGATGAAAATTAGCTTTTCTGAATCCTTTCTAATGTCACCACTCTCTTTTTTCATGTAGAAGGTACTTAAGTACTTTCAGTTACTCTGTATTTAAATGCCCTTAAATTAAGCCTAAAATGAAGTGTCACTGCCTGAGTCCTTTTTACTGCCTGTTAGCGTATTCTTCACTTTCACTGACATCCTACCAAAAGATGGATGGTCCTTAAAGATAGCAAACTGACTGAGGAGACTTTATTGCCAGGGGCTGTAGAGATTCTTAGGTTGCTACACAGCATTATATGCTGCTACAGATTCTCTTCTTACTTTTCAAAATGTAAAAGTAAATCTGTACAAGTATTTAACTAAAGCAGCCTTCAGGTTTATGCACCACAAAATCCTGTCTTCTCAGGGGCTGGTAAAATAGATAAATATTGGTAAATTTAATTAAATAAGAAGGGGCAACAGAAGTAAACATGAAGGAATGCAGAAATTTCTCTAGGTGAGCTCTGTATTATGGAAACATTCATCCAGGTTATTTGCAGCTTTGTCACATATTTGAGTCCTCAAAAATCATGTATGTATTTGAGCATACGAGATAAAAAGGACTGGGAGTATTTGTGAATGTTACTTGAACAAGAAATTTTTTCAGCCTTTTATTTAAGCTTTTTGGAAGAAAGGAAGGAAAAGAACAATTGTTTAAATTGAAGTACGGTGTTATACAGGACATCTTTGACTATTACGAACAATAATACATTTTAGAATGAAAAGCAGTAAACTAGAACACATTGTGGTGGGCTAGTAGTGTTGTTAATTGATAACGATCATGAAAGGTAAATGTCTTGATGATAAATATCTTGGTGATTCAGCTAAGATATATACTACTGTACTAGAATGTAGTATATGTCTAGTGTATATCTTTGGTGAATGCTAGCATGAGAAGGGAGACATCAATGAAAGGAGAAAAAGGAAACATGGAATAAAATATCTGTTTCTTTTCTGCTAGGTATGAACTCATACAGAGAGGTGTATTCAGAGCCAAGGATGCTGGATTGGTTCCAACTGTGTGTACTCGCAACCAGCAACTTGAAGAGGAGAATATGCTTTTGAGGAAAGATTTAGAAAACTATAAACTTGCTGCAAAGTATGTTGTTTGGTTTTAATGAGACTTTGATAAACAGTAGTAAATGGCTAGATAAAGTAAACCCAAGTTCTTACTGGAAATATGTTTTAGTTATGCTGGCTGCATGTATTTTTACTTCTAGGTGATATTTATAATTAAAGTTCAAGTTTCTCTGAGCTCTATTAGAAACTTAAATCTTAGTTTCTTTTACTTGTATTTACTGGGCTATAGAAAGTAGTTTTCAATATTCAGTAATCGCAGAAAGTTACTACAAAGAATAATGGGAGTATACTATGTAGAACTAAAAAACAAATGGGTCTGTGTATTTTGTGTTAAAATACAGCACTATAAATTACAGCTGTGACAAAATATCAACGTAGGAAAAAATCAGTATACACTTACTCTTCATTTTTTTAATTGAAAAAAATCTATCACTCTGGCCCTAGTGGTGAATGGAATGTCAGTAAACTGCCATCATCAATTATACTTGTGTGTACATTATAGGAGTGGATTTTACGGGTCAGTTCTATTTCAGCCATGAGTGAGTTAAAATATTTAGCCTATATAATGGAGAGATGCAATCATGAGCTACACGTAACATAGCCTTTTCTGCAAAATGGTACGTCTGCATATGTGTGTGTTCATTGGAACTTACCCTGGGACTGACTAACGCGCTCTTATCAATTTTGCCAGTGCATAGTGTTAACATACGGAGCTGTAACGCCATCTCCTTGATTTTTCTGAAGATTGTTCAAGCTACTCATTTCCATTTTGACTGTTCCTTTGTATGAAAAATAGATACTTAGATCTTAAATAATCATTGCTGCTGATAATAATGATAAATTAGTTTCCAATGCTACTGATTCATCACATTTTAAATTAAACTAATAATAAATTAATAAATTTAGTAAACAGCTTTAATGATCAAGTATTGCACAGTCTAAGTATACTATTGCACTGGGAGATGGGCCATACCAAAAATATCCTTTGTTTTAATCTGTAGCTTCTTTGGCCAGTGGGTAGTTGATTGTACCTCATTTGAGTGGGAGTGTAGGAAGCAGTAATGCATAGTAAAAGAAAAGACAAGACCTGGCCTTTCTGAAAGTTATTATTGTCAGCAGTGGTTTTAAAAGGCTCTCCTTTCTACCTGCCTCCCATACAACACATAACATAATAATAATCTGAGATAACAGAGATAACATAATAATAATCTGAGATAACATAAAGATAATCTGAGTGGATTATCCCTTGACAAGTTTTCCTGGGTTTGTTGTATTGCTACATGACCGTTAAAGAATGTAAAGCTCAAAACCATTTCACCATGGTCAAGAATGCGTTGGGGTTTTCCCATAAGGATATCTATATCCTCTGTAGAGGATAGATGCCTAGTTAAGAGGCTGAAAGGTGACATAACGTGCAACACGAAAAAAGTAGCAGAGGGAAAGGACAATGCCAATATGCTGGGTTCCTACAGGCGATTCGTTAAATAAAACTCCCAGCACTCACTGAAGTGAACTGTGATAAACTGAACGAATCAGTGAACTGTGCTTTTTCACATTCTGGTGTTTGAGGAAACCTGGAAGAGCAGTGCTCTGGGGTAAGCCAGTGAGTCACGTCACCTGTCTGGTATTCCAGAGAGGGCAGCGAGGTGTAGGGCAGTTCTGTATCACATGTTAGAAACGGGTAAATTCTGTTCATTGATACTTGGCGTTAAATACTGCGCTTGTTCTGCATGTACCTTGTTAAAACACTAGTAATTAGTCCTCCTTTCTCTACTTGTAGGGAGAGCTTTATTTTCATAGTCTTTCTTCTTTATTAGAATCGAGTATATGTAGGTGTGAAACTTGGTTTGTGCTTTATTTTTAACCTTTTTATTTCAAATATCTTTCAAAGTTTTCACTGATCCTAATGTGAAGTTCAGCACTTCTGTGACATTCATTTCACTTATTTTGTTTTGAATAATTTGTCAACTAAAGCAGTGTGCTGTTCCTGGAATAATGGGTGAAATTGAGCATTTCTGCTGTATGTACCAAGAATTACCGTGTCCTTTTGTGTCTCTTGGATAAACCCTGATCACAATACTCTATATCAAATCCCTTACTGTAGTGTGTGTTAACAGCATTTTTTCTTGTTTGTACATCCAATAACTGGAATTGGTACCCTTGCTATGATAAAGCAGATATTCCAGCAGGAGTCGAAATTACCTGGAGGTAACAACTTGAGTTTTCAGGTATTGAGAGAGAATTCACCAGCTTACAGTGAAAACAGAATGCCCTAGAGCACTGAAGAGATGCTGATTTCACTGGTTAGAAATCAAGGGTTTTTGAGCAAGGAAAGTCTCATATTTTGCTCTGAGGATCAGTCAGAAAACTTTCATTGTGAGATACAGTGCTGTGAAGTGTATTTGAAGAAAGCTTTTAATGACATTTGATATTCGTGAGTTTGGTACTTTTGACAGCCATCTTAGAGAAAAGAGCTGTTATTTGGGACTTAAGCAGTAGGGGTGCCCAGAATAAATTGCAAGCAGGAGCTTTAATGTTGTTTAGCAATTGGTGGAAGAGATTCAGTGTCTAGAAGCTCACTGTGTTTGTATTTTGGGTATTTTAATATATTTACATGATCATGTGGCAAGCAGGTGGGCAAATAGAGTAGATTACAGGTTGTTGGTTACATTTCACTGTGGCATTTGATTGTTTAAAGAGAAAATCACAATTGCCCTCATTTTCTGTATACAATGAGTATGTAATTTTAATAGGTTGTCCAATGTCTGAAGGCATCTCAAGATGTAACAAAATCCCTGAATGCATATGTTAAAAGAGCAGTGTAATTCTTTTACTCCAAAGCTAGTGCTAGCTATGACTTCAAGGTTTACATACACTACTCATCTTTAGTTAAATGATTTCTAAAAGCAGACAGTGTGTTGTGATAGAAATCAAAACTAATTGGACGTTGGTTTGCCAAAGTATACTGTAAGTATGTTCCTTTTCTCTTCCTTTTATCTTGAAGGCTACAGTTGAGCCCTGATTGATTGGTAAGGGATATTATCTGCTGCAGTATTTCTCTGATGGAATCATAGATATTTTTTCCAATATGCAAGAAAAATTTTAAAATCAAGTATCTGGAAGATAATTAACTAGGAGACTAGTTAATTTTAATTCCTTTTCTTCAGTCGTTATTTCATTCAAGCAGTTAATATTCTAGTAGTATTTGCTTGGGTTGAATAATAGATTGTAATTTCATAGCAGCCTAAAGAGTCTGCCTGTCTGTTGATTTAAAATAGCTTGCATCCCCTATATTTTGGTGTTTTCTTATGGCCAGACCTTTTGTATTGCCTCGTATTTAAATGTGTAGGTAGACAACATAATGGTGTGTTAGGTTTAAGATTGTGTTAATCACAGGGACTGCTCACTGTGGTATTTTTAAGTTCTTTAAACATTTAGGAATTTATTAGGTAGCTGGAATGAAAGTTGTGTACAGCTTTTGTTTGAGGTTTATGAGTTCACAAACATCACTTAGAATTTTAAACATTTGCAGGTATCTTTCTGTCCTGATTTTTGAAATCATGCTTACAAATATAAAGCCACAGTAACAGTCAAAATGTAATACAATCCTGGAAATCATTTATTATTTCTGTTAGTGCTATCACCAGCAATAAAATCCTCAGCTGATCTCCTATTTCTGTGCCAAAATCTAACCATTCTTGCACATATTTCACCACTTATACCATGAAAAAAGATAAAGTGCACACTTTTTGTGTTGTGCACCATATTTAAATGCATCTGTTTACTTGGTATATTTAGCATCGTTGCTGCTAAATGCTATATTAACTAGATAGAGGAAAAGCATGTTTTTTGAAACTTTTAATTCAATTAAAATTTTAGGGCTACAACTTGCAGCATCTTGAGTCATGAAATCCCACTGAAATTCAGTGAGAACAGGACAAGGAACTTTCCTTTGAAAATCCCTGCTTGGATTTATTGGCCCCGGTCCTCTTCTGCTGTTCTTATGAAACTACTTGCTTGAGAAAGACTGCAGGTTTCTCCATTTAAACCTTTGACATATATCTTAACTAAAAGAAATAGATATTGGCTTTGCCATGACTGTAGCAACATATTTTATTCTTAGAACAAGCTGTCTGCTTAGCTCTGAAGGGGCAGGTTTTGTATTCAAGCCCTTATGGCAAGTCAGATTTTGTGAGTGATGTCATGACGGAATTGAACAGAACTATCCTGAGACTGCTGATTCATTTACCTCTCAAATGTTTCAGTGTTCGTAGGAACTTGAGCAGAATCATTAATCTGTACTTTGTATCCCAGTAGCCCTATCCTAAGTTATTCTGTTCCTCAACTTCTGGCAGTGGTGCCCATGCAGACCCGCAGCTATGTGTGTCCACAGCTCCATTGACTTTCTCACAGGATTGATGCAGGAGCAGCCCTGCCTGTTTTCATTTCCCTGTCAGCTTTTTCTCAGCTTTGACTGACACAGAGGGGCATTAATTCACTGTTCTTTTCATGTCTTTCTAACTGTTCCTGCTACAAGCAACAATTCATGTATAAATGTACACACACAAATATGGCAGTCTGTGTAGGTGATAAATACCGCAAGTGCATATATAGCAAATATAAAATATTTGTACAAGTAAATGTAATGCACTGGCAACTATGGGTCTTCTTCCTGGACCTGTGATACTCCACTGTCATAATGGTTCTCCTAACCCTTCAGCTCCTGTTGGAGAGGAAATGAGCTTTGCTTTTCCAAAGAGCAAGTATCTAATTCCTGCACAGGGTAATTTTGAGCTTCCTTTGCAATTAAACAATTCATCTTCTAATCTTGCCTTTCAAACCCCTATCAGTAAAGGCAAGGAGGAAGTGTACAGAATTTATACAGAGGATTTTTTTTTTAATGTTCATGGAGCAAAGTATCTCAGAGTGTCCCATGACTGTGTAGAATGTGCTTAGAGAATAATCGTCATCCTCATAGCTTGGCTTCGCGAATGAAGATTTGGGAAGGGTTTTTGCCATGCTCGGTGCAAGTGATGAGTGCACCCTTTGGGCCCGCACAGTGGATTTTTTAGGTGAGGCGCAGCGTGCACGGAACTGGCTCCACCCTTTACACCTGAGGTTCATCTGCCAGGGCCTAGCGAGCTTGGATGGTGACAGCGAAGTCCTCAGGTCATCAGTTTGGTTAGAGTATCCTTCTCTTAGATGATGGATGCCTTACAAGGCTAAACGAGCTCCATCTGCCCGGGTTTGGAGTCAGAGTTGTCCTTCTCCTAGGATGGCTGCCTGAAGGCTAGTGAGCCCATCCTGCCCGTGGACACACTTTGTCTGACCCTTCAGTTGAGACCTGTCTGGCTTGGGAGACCCCACCGGAGGCATATGCCACCACCAGCACAGCTCTCAACCTCACACGGTCACGCAAGCTCTTTCCCCACGACAATGGGGTGCCCATGAAAGACTTAGAGAATAATAGGTTATCATTATATTACAATATGTATGCAATTAATTTTGAAGTTTTCCTTCCTACTATCACATAAAAGGGATACCTGGAGACAGGCTGCAAAAGTGATTGAATGGAGCATAGCACTTATAGCACAATTTTTTCCAGAAGCTCTCTAAATGAATGTGTTTTCAAGGCAACAATAGTTATCCTTCTGTGTGTCCTTCTAGCATGTACCATTATGTTTGGCTCCAGATGTGCTGTAGGTATTAGAAAATCAGTATTGCAATGTGATTGCACGAAGAATTTAACTCTCAACAGTATTGTTTTCTAATTACCTGTAATTTGAATATTTCACCTTTGTGCTTGAAATAAGGTTTTCCTCAACTCTGAGATTTATAATGCCAGTGTCCTTATGGATTCTATCCAAAGGACCTGAGGGAAGGTGAAGAGTGCCCATGGTTTTGTGTATCAACTGGCAGAAAAAACCCCCTCAACAGTACGTGTTCAGCACCACAGGGTGTACTACCAGAAGTTTCCAACTTGGGTGCAGTAGGCACATGCATATCAGAAAATTAATTCTGCAGCTATTCAGCATACCTTGATGAGCAATTAATAGGACGAGACTAATATTTCTTTCTGTTTACATATAGCAAAGCAAAAGAGGCTTTTCTGAAAATGCAGAAAGAACGTGACTTCCATCAAATGCATCATAAGCGAGTGGTCCAAGAGAAAAACAGGCTTATTTGTGACATTGAAAGGTAAAAAGCCATTTATATTACTGTACATGTAGCGTTAAAGATAGCTCTTTACCAGGCGATAATTGAAGATGCTAATGTTGTGGAATTTAAAGCACTTAAGTAAAACTAGCTGCATTTAGTTCATGTCCTGGTAAGTAGCAGTTCCACCTGACCATCTGCCATGTCTCGTAAACAATTTCTTAGGTATTTTTGGTACATTTTCCGTGGTTTGATGTGACATTATTAAGTGCATATTATTTCTAAAAGTTAAAAATACAAATGAGTTTTTCTTTTACCCAGATCTTTCCCCGTAACTGTATAGTGATTTCTGAGTTTAGTTCCTTTGTCCATTTTAAGGGCAATTGATACCACGCTGGGTTCAAGGACCTTTGTGTTCATGATTCCCATAGCTACTATCTTCTGTCCTTATACATGTTGAACTTTCCAGATGACACTTGCTGCATTGCTTTGGTTGCAAATAAGCCCAGACTAGTCCATAGGTACTGAGTCATAATAATTCATACTTAATTCTGTAATTTTGTCATTCGGGAATTCTGTAAGTTTTCTATTAACTGTTGTGCTAGTTTGCCTCCATTAGTAGAGCTTTTGTATTGTTCATGTGAAAATCAGTGCTCAGGTGAAAGAGCTGAGTTTAGAATCTCTTCTTTGCACATGTTATGCTGGAACTTGTTTTAAAATAATGTTGAGAAGTGGCTGACATCTGCAGCTTCAACTAATTCATAAAATTTTGTCAATATTGTTATCAATCAATGCCTGTAAGAGCAGCTACATGTTCTACGTCTTTATCCTTGAAATTCATATGTACTAATGCAAGAGAACACTATTCACTGACTTACCCCCTGTCAGCTTTTTGCAAAATGCGGTATTTTTGAAGCTGTTAGTGTCATGTGTTTCGCTTGAGAGATTATATATCTGACTTCTAGTTGGTCTGAAGAATTAAAGTAGTTAGGTATTATAAATGTAATGTGTAGCGAAGAAAGAAATAGTAATCATATTACAACTGTTTTGTCTCTGTCAGGATCTTAGTTGGTAGTTGGAGAATAGCTGTAATTCTTTCTTCCAAGGAAATATCATTCATCTGCAAGAACACAGAAATTAACAAAAATTGATTTGCAGGATGTATATGAAGGATTAAGAACAGGTCAAAATGGGATGGCTTGTTTTAAAAGATATGACTAAATTAACTATGAATCCTCTTTTTGGTCTTACTGTTGTTTGTTTTCTTCTGGTATTCCAGTTGAGTCGTTAAACACTAAATGCCTTTGCTGTCTCCCCTGTATTGAGGCACTTTTATTCTTTTCTTTGGGGAGGGAAAATGTTTACGCAGACATAAATTTCAGATTTAACTTACCTTTGAGGAGTCACTTCTTCTCTTCTTGTTCACAGGCTGAAGGCACATTATGCATCGTATGAACCAGTGCTGAAGCAGCTGACTGAAAAATACCAGACTGCTCTGAGACAGAAAATGTTAACTAGTTTGGAGAGAGCCAGAGCAGTTGGGCAGGTAAAACTATGGTGAACACCACTTGCAAAGCTGTAAGGATGCTTTTGGGCTTTATTTGGTAAATATACAGGATATTTCTGTTAAAGCAACTCACTTATGCAGTAGTTTGAAGTGGAATGTTTTAGTGAGTTTCGTGGTATTTGGTGAAATTTTGATCTTGAAAGTGCAGGAAACTTAGTGCCACAGAGTAGTAGTTCTTAGTCTGTGCTTGCATAGCGCTGCTCTATGTGAGTCAGCAAAATGCAGACCTTGTTATTTTCAGTGTCCACAGTTTAAGATAAAGTATGATATTGCCGCAGATTCAGATGATTCCATTTATGCCTTTACAAACATCTTATTTTAACTTTCTGTATTACAATTTTATTTTATTTTTTCCTACATATATCCAGGAATAACCTGCTAGTTTAGGAAAAAATTCGTTAAGATATCAGTTTTTCTGTTCGTGAGTGCAAGACCAGAGTAGTATTTTAATCCTATAATCTTATCTGATGTAAAGGTTAGTATACAAGATATTCTGCCCCCTTAGCAGGAAGTACTATAACCACAGATAGGATGGATGAAGAACAGAAAATTATCTTACATGTGTTTAACCAATAGGTTGTTTGCACTAAAAAATGGAAAGAAAGGAAAGAACCTCTCAAAATGCATTGCATTTCAGCTGTAGCATCCATTATATGTAGGTAACGTGAAAGGAATTTATCATGCTTGCACTCCACTAATAGTCCTCATCTCTCATTTCCGCCTTTCCTCTCCCTTCGATTTTTCTCGGGTCACCTAGGGGCTTACTTTTAAAAGACTGAGAATTATATGTTTGAAATTTCAAGAAGTAAAAAAAAAATGTTCTGTAGAAAAGGAAAAGGCACTTATATACAGTTATGCTGAATCAGAACAAAACATAGCACAATTTCCATGCCGTGAAATTTCAGGAACCTGTTATGAACTGTACACTTTTTCTGGAAACACAGAGCACCATATTTCGTGGCGTTTCCCTATGACAAAGCTGTATATCATATTGTGCCATTAAGGCAGAGATCCATGCAGTGATAGTGGTGGCTAGCAATTGATGGCATAGTAAGAGCCCTTTATTCTATAGGTCTGCATTGTTTTAATAGAGCTGTAAAAGTATTTGGAAAGGTTCTGGATCACTTGTACTCTATCGCTCTGTTGCTTTATTTCACTGGGCCTTTCCAAAATCTTGAATTTGGAGTAGAGTTTATAAGTTAGGAACAACAATCAGAAAAGTAAAAAAAATATGGAAGGAATTTGTTTCTTAAATATGTAGGCATAAATGCTGAGTGTTGTGAATAGCAATGTTCAAAAGCAATGTTTTTATATTACATCTTCTTCTTGTCATCTTTTTCTTTTTTTTTTTAAATTAGGTTACAGGTTTGCAAGCTGCATTAAAAACTTTAGAGTCCGCATGTGCAGTTCAGATTCCTGTTGTAAAAGGTAAACTATTCCCATCGCCAAGCTCAGACTGGTTGTGGGTTGTTTGTTGTTGTGATGCATTTCAAAATCTCATGTAACAGTAAATCAAAAATTCTTGCACTATAAACATTTAATCAGCTGTCTTGTCGATAGAGCAGCAATGTTATAATTTGAATATTTATTCTAAAATGTATCCACTAAGGACAGTGAGACTGATGATGGCAGTGTGCAGTATCTGAGCAACTGTGGAAGGATATCATCCTAGAATCTATTTTGTGGCTGATTTTGTTACTTTATCTACTAATACTCTTTTGCTTTCTTCACACAAGTGTTCTTTTTCAGCTCACTTTTAAGATACATATGGTGGTCTGGAAATATTTTGAAAATGCTGGTGTTATGAAATCCAGCCTCTTATTTTAGCGTGCCTCAGTTTTACAGGAGGTTGCTAAGGTTATAAAATACCTGCTGGAATAGTATCTTTATCTATGGTACTACACTACTTCCCTGGTGTTTAGAATAAATGCATAATTATTGGGGTTTTTTTCTACCTCCATCAGGAGTAAACCTAGCACTTCTGGTTTTTGAAGTAAATGAAGCCTATGCTATCACATTCTTTGTGAGCATCACTCCCACTAATAATTTTGAACCTATTTTCTAGTTGCAGCTACATTTTACAGGAAGAAGTCTCAGAGAAAACAGGTTTCTAAAAGACTCCCGAAAGCAGATGAAATGATGAAAAAGGGAGCCAGTGAGCTCTACCCTTTTTGATAACAGGGGATGCTGTACCTGCCTTACTCAGGAGCAGAACTCCCATCAGAGATTGCAGTTATCTGATTTTAGAGAACCCCTAATTTCTCAGACACAGAGGTGACCAGGCATCATGTTACACAACTTCCAGGTGAAGCATTTGTTGCAATTAGGACATTTCTTATATCTGTTTCATCTGTGGGTTTTTTCCCAGTGTGTTAAAGGTCCAAACTTCCTTTTGCGCTGGTAATGTAAACAGCCACTGAGTTATTCCAGCCTTTGACAATGAAGTTTCAGTAGTTTCCACGTTCACGGAGTTACTTGCATTGTATAAAATTCCTGTAGAATAGACAAGGCTGAGAAGCAGAATTGTATCCACAAAGGGGTTTTTTTGGATGTGCGGTTGAGTGAAGATGCTAACAAGCATTTTCTTGACTATAAAGATGGTTTATTTACTGCTAAATGCAGTTGTTTCAACTAGTGTCCAGAGTGCCTGCCTATTAGAAGCACAGCATGTTCCTTTTAATTTTTTCCTTTCTATCCAATGTAGATTGAAGCAGTTGATCTCCTAAATTGTTGCGAATTGCTATGAGCGCTGGACTGAGATCTAATTATCTGAAAGATGCCCCTCATCCTAGTTCTTGGTTTCCATGCAGCGGTGGGCAGCTTATGTTGCTGAGGAGTCCCTTGGAGCACACCCTCTCCTTTTCCAAGCTACTGTTTAGTAAAGTGCATAGTTGCTTTCATTTCTGGGAGAACTGCGAAAGGTTTTGTAAGTCTTACCCAGCATAAGCTAAGCTATGATTTTAGTATACAAGCAAATCGCCACTAAACTAATAACTTGTGTCAATACAGACTCTAGATTAACACAGTGGGGTACTGAAGTACTGGCAGCAAACCTCTTCAGTGTTCCCAGTATCTTTTTGGTTTTGGATTCTGCCTTTTTTGTACATGCCTCCTCAGCAAGGCACACGTACGTACTGAATGGGCTTTGTTGTAGTCTTTAAATCTTCTTGCAACTAAAAGTACAAGCCTCTGCCCTGCTGAAGAGCACAGTGCTCATTTTCATCCCACTTCAGATAGGGAGGTAGAGAATCGGCTTTTTATTTTATGTTAGTTTAGGGCATGTAGCATTCAACTTCTCATTATAGTCTGGCTTGAGGATATATAGTCTGGGTTCTTCCCCCATGCTACCGTTTTATAGTACAGATGCCCCATCTGTCTCTCTTTCATCTTGCACATACTTTTATTTGTTGTTTGAGTGATTCTAAAAACCACTCCTGGCTGTTCAGAGTGCTTGTTTATTCTCCAAAAATCTTGAGAGCACTTTATAATACCAAAAAGTGACAAGCAGGGGAGCACTTTATAAATAGTAATGTTAAAAAAATAAGTCACTTAGACTTCAACACAATTATTAAGCTCGTCAGCCACCCACTTGCTTGTAAAATCCTTAATTTGCTCCATATCTTAAATAAAGTGGTAACTTAGTTCATTTTTTTGTAGTGCTTTGTCTTCTTATACTATGTAATTTTTATTGCCCTCTGTAGACCAGACTCGTGTTTCTCAGTGGGTGATACTGTCTCTTACATAGTTTGTGCTGCCTCTTTAAAGATGAACATGTTCTGTTGCTTCTTGAATTCTTACTCCTGAGACAGCATAAACGCAATCTGAGAAGCAAGGAGCACGTAGATACTGGAGAAATGCTTACTGCGTTTTTCTCTGAATTTCTTAGTTTGGAAGGAACCAGTGCTGTTGGACTTGCAAATCTTTGGTGTAAGGAGACCTACAGCTGCACGTTCTCAATTGCTGTGTTTCAGACTGACTTTTATGCATTAGTACATTGGTAGCCTTTAGTTAGAAGATGATGAAATGTTCAGACAGGCAAGGTACCAAAGTCAGATGCCTTTTCTATCCAGCTGTCTGCCTTCTCTGCAGTGCAGAGCATGAAGGAACTTGCCTGTCACTGCTCCTGATGCTGCTTCTGTCCCACAACCTGATGACTCCACAACACCTGGAATGCTGCCTTTGGCTAGAAGGCACTGAAAATAGCTTTTAATTAGTTTTAGGTTTGCTGAATTGTTTGAGGTTTTGAATAGTGGCACTGAGGTCCTGCACATGCAGTCCATTGGGGGCTTGTTTTTAATTTGGATTTTTTTTTGAGTCAGTCATAGTGCATAATGAAGAAGCTTTGTAGTATTCACAGTGAGTTTGCATTGTAAATTTTTATCTAATGGCTAGGTAGAAAAAACAAAATGTTAATTTTAGGGCAACTCTTCTGGACTTATTACTTAGGCTTTTGATGTAGCAGCTTTCAGCCTGATGCATTTCAAGCGATTGAAGAGGATAGCATCCCCAATACAGAGCACGTAACTTATTTACCAGGAGGTTTTTGCTGTCCCACTACCAGACAGCTGTTTAGCTTTCCAAATGGCGCTTTGTTCACAAATCCTTCAGGAGGAAGTTTTCTTTAGATGTCCTAAAAATTACTGAAAGTTTCAAGTTTTTATTTCCTATATGCCTTGCTTGTTTAAAGTTGATATGAATAACATCTAATAGTTGGAGAGGAACTAGTTAACAGTTAGGATTAGGACTCAGTCATCTTGTAGCCTGTGTCTCTGTCCCTGCTATACTCAGTCAGAAGCTAACTCTGAAAGAAAAGTTGTATTTTGACTTCAGATTGTTTTTTAAAAGGATTGGATGTTTTGTCTGAGAAGATTTGCATGGTTTTGTTTTTGTTTTAAATCTGGTCCTCCCTGATGATGTAGCAAGATAATACATAGTGGAATTTAATTACCAAAGAGAAATAACTGATTTGTTAGAATTTAGGTTATTGGTGTATGTTAACGGAGCACTTGGACCTGTACTTGCAGAGCAAGACACTGTGTTACGTGGTGCTCTGTAAAAAGACCACTTTTGCTTGAAGGAATTAAGCAGTGTTGATCGTGGCTTGCTTGTAAACCTAAGTGAATGCTGCTGTAACAGCTGGTTCTAAAAACACTTTATAAAACTATTACTTGCTCAGTACATTTCTTGTATTTTCCAAAAACAGCAGCTGCTTATTTATTACCCTATTATATTCAAAAGTTGAACTCAATGAGTTTCTTTACTCATGGTTGAATTAACTCATTGCTAAACCTCTTAACTGTGCTTTACCTTTTCTTGATCCAATGTAATTACTGCTAGAAGGTCATGCAAAAAGAGATTTAAAATGCACCAGTTAAAGCACTTAAACCTTGTGTCCCCCTTCCATCTGCAATGCACTCAGAACAGGAAGTCTGTAAACGCAAGCTGTTGACATCTTAGTGCAATCGAAACAGTTCCTTAGAATTTCTTTTTTTTAGAATTTGTTCTTTCTTTTTTTTAATGGTTGCCGACTCTTTCAGCCATTCAGCTGTCATAACTGGTTTATAAGTCTGTGTATTTCAAAAGCACCAACAAACCAAATGCTCGGTGAGTGATGTGCTGGCAGGTTACTGAGTGTTGTAGAAAGCGTTTGACATACAAAACAATATATAGCAGTGTGCAGTTCCTCAGAGAAAGTTATTATTCAGGACATCTGTGACAGTAGCTTTAACTTTTAAAGCAGTGAGAATACAGACATTTTGTTGGACCAGGCACTGTTCTTTTTACCAGTTACAGTTTTAGTGAGATTGGATACCTGGGAAAGCTTTGTGGTTTTTTGATCTGGGGTTTTTTTTTGTTACCTCAGGAGTGGAGAGGGTCTGGTTTTGGTTTTTTCCTCTTTTAACTGAAAGTTTAACTCAAAGGTCTTAAAACTGTTTTACAGGAGTAAGCATTTAGAAATGCATAGTGTGAAGTACTTTTGTTTCATTCTGATTTTAGCTCTGTAACGTGTTTTTTCAATCTGAGGCTTTTTCAAAGAGCTGGAGGGATGTAAGCGTCCAGATCCTGCTAGTATTCAGAATTGTATTCCTTTTCCTGCAGATGTATGTACATACTGCCGCAAGATCACGAGGGGCTGACTTCAGATGTGTTCATACAAATACTGTTGGAGAACAGTGTCCGTCCTGCCAGATCATGGCAGAAGTGTTGTACAGTAGTCCATGTGTGCTGTACTGTTCCTCGTTCCTTTCAGTCTGTTCTGATGATTTACAGCTCTGCTACCTCCTTAGGATTCTTTACAGAGTTACCTATTCATAAGTAATCCCTTGTTTGAAAGGTGGGTTGGAGAAAGTGCAGGGAAGCAAAAGGGAATGCAGGATGTAAATCAGAATAATGCCTTGATGGTAGTTGTTGGATAGGATGCATGTTTCTTTTTGCTCCGAGAGAAAAGAATTGTATCCGTTTTACTGTGAGTCTTTCTTGTTCTGCAAGATTCAAAACCTTTGCTACAGTTTGGGGGTAAAACCTAGAGTACTATTAGGTAAGCTGAAAGACACCACACCAAAATAATACATGAAACAGCGTTTTATATAGAATGCTTTATATAGATGGCACAGTAACTGGAGTAGCTTTTTATAAAACAGTGTTTCTTTTAGAATTTCACATGTCTAGCTAATATTAAGTAAAGACATATCTTCCAGAAGAGTAAAAAATGCATTCTGATAATATTTTACTGGTTTTATAGCAGGCCTTGAGCGTCAAAGGAAGAAAGAGTTGCAAGGTCCCACCCAGAAAGCTCTTCAGGAAGCCAGGCAGCAAAAAATCCTTGATGCTGCAGGCTCTTCATACGATTCAGTCAAAGCTGCAGAGAAGACAGGCAAGATATATCCAAAGGTATGCAGCCTTCTTTCCAGTTGCTCAGCATCTAAACCAAAATACTTTTTAAACTTTTACTAAGCTGTGGTGAAAAATACGTGTCCAACGTGTCTGGACGAAGTCCTACTTAGGAAAAGTGAAGAGGACAGGTGGGCAACAAGTTTTTTATTTTTAATACAAGTTTCTAGTGCAATTAATTTTTCACAGAATAATAGGAATTCTGATTAGTTGGAAGTTAGCAAGCTGCTTTTTGAGTCTGATGTGACCACCCTGCAAAGGAAGAGTGCCAGAGCAGTCTGTTATGTTTCTTTTGTAACTGGAGAAATCCTGGCCTATTTGGTAGTGCTTGCAAACTTCTGAAGCATTTCAAAGTGTCTGTTTCAGCTGGGTCTAAAAGGTGTAACATCTGGGAGCAAAAAATCGGTGGTTTCTTAATAGTCAGTGGAAGTACTGGCGTATACCAAAGGTGTGTTGCTGTTTGTTTGGAAGTTGTGGGAATTGAAAGAAATTCCTGACTGAGTTGTTTTTATTGTTGAAAGGAATTTGTTTTCTTTATTTGCTTTATTCTACTTGGTTTATTTATTAAGGTTGCGTTTTTGGGACTATATAACAGTGCTCTTTATTTTTCCAAATCAAGATAAACATCCTAATATCTAAAATTTCTTAAGCTCTTAAAACTGTTACATTGGTCTGTTTTTCTTTGAAAACTACAGTTAGAGTTGAAACTGTGTCTTTTGAGAAAAAAACCTTTAGTTTACATTGATTTTGTCAGAATCAGCTTCAGTCTTTCCTTTCCCATTATCCACAATATGTCCATGGTGATTTTTTTATGTTTCTGTTTGTATTTGCAAGAGGATTTCTTCTGTCTGACACTGGCAATGCACCTTTCCTCTGACAAGCATACCAATTTATTTCTGTTTTCATCCCTTTTCATTCTCCTGAATGTCCAAATTAAAGAAAAAATGTTGCTTTCTGAAATACTTCTTACCACATATTGGAAATAATTTTATCTACTGTCTCACCACCTATTAGTATCTGAGTATTACTGAGGCACCTGCCAGTCAGTCTGTCTCCATTTTCCCTGTTTTTCATTCAGTGGTTAGAAACTTCCTTCTTACACTTTTCAAAGTGTCTCTTCATTTTGACTTGTAAACAGAGGACTGTTTCTTGGCTTATGAAATCTTACTTTCTGTACCTTTTTCTACTGAAGTCATCAGGATTTTTGTATTAAAGTTCAGTGGAGTTATGTTTTGCCCCCAGAATATATAAACTCTGCACAGATATTATGCCTGTCTGGCTCTTTCTTGTTCTTTGAAATTCATGAGCACTGTCATTGACTGGTTCTGGCAAGCATGTGAGTTTCTGCAGATCTTATGATTCCCAAATGAGTCCTACCAGAGGCCCTGATGTCTTTATTTAATCAACGGATTAGAAAACTGGAGTGGCTCCAGAAATGAGACATCAGAAAATATGGATGTGTTTGAATATTGCCTCAGCAATATTATAAAACTTCAGGTGTGAGACTAACAATGGAACAGTACCCTTCTTTCATTTGTCATTTCCTGGATCTATTATTTCTAAATATTCCCTTTCCCTTAATTAGGGATACTACCTTAGATACCATGTGAAATGTCTTTATTTCTTAACCTGGTAGAAATAAATAGCAGAGGGACCACTGAGTCTATAGAGGGGAAAGAAAATTGTGTTGAAAAGAAAGATACTGAGAGAACTTAGTCCTGTAGTGCCAACTGAACTACAGTCTAAGTTACTTCATTAAAATAGTCCATTCTTACTCAGCAGTTTAGCTGTCTGCATATTTGTTCCAGTCAAACGGGTTAGGTGTGAGTGCCTTGCTTTCCTCTGATCATTTTATGTGATGCTTGGAATCAAACTTGTGTGGTGTGACATTGCCTTTGACCTGTTACCAAAAGATCTTCTAAATTCTGCTGTGCTTTATGGGCCTTGTATTCTTTCATACCATGATTCAATGGCAATGTCTTTACTGAAGAGTGTACCATAAATAATAACCTTGTTCTCATTTACAGTAATGAAAATAATG